>NC_073381.1:62675434-62975434 GCF_028641065.1 Leucoraja erinaceus | reverse complement strand
ATTCTCAAAATTTCTGGGGTTAAAGCCTTTCGACTTTGATTTTGCCTCATCTGATGGCATTAACCTACAAACCTCCAGTGTCTGACAGAATCAGAACATACACCAGATCCTTATGTGACTAGGACTTAATGCGTAGCATCCACTTGGTGTGGGAATACAAGTTCCCTGTCAACTCCTCACAGTCAGAGTCACCCTCAGAGTGGAAAATATCATAATGCAACCCTGAACCAGTAGTTGCTGCCGCAGTCCTCTACCTGGAATGACCTATCTCAGTCGCCAGTGTGCGCAACACATTTGCTTCACCAAGGTGAGCACGATGGCCCTGGGCCTAAAAAAGCCTCTAGCTAGGTCTGAATTGAGTAGGCCTGATCTTCCAACCAGCCTCAGAGTATCGATTCCTGCCGTTAGTTATATATAGGGGCTATATGCCCCGGAATACTGAAGCCCTACCCACATAGGATGGTTCTACCAACCCCGCAGCCTCTTAAAATTCTTCCTGCAAGTCTTAAACTTGCTAACATAAGTCCTCCCCGAAGAGATACTTTGCAGGCTGCATGTTATTGGCCCTGCATAAATGAGCAATGTTTTAAGAATTACCTCAGGCTTTATAGCATTTTGCGAAGGCAATTTAGCTCCAACTGCGTATTACATAGAACTGCTAATGCATCTTCTGCACTATCGAAAGCTGAACCCATCTACTGCCCTTGCAAAGGCTGCAATGACATCAGCGAACAGTCTTTGGATACGCTGAAATTTTAATTCTTTGCCCACGTATCACCACTGAGATGTCCCAAATGGTGAGATTGACATTTGGAACATCCAAAGTCAGGCAGTTCATCTGGACTGACATATTTCCCAGCCGTATTTAGCATATCCCCTCCTTAGCTCCTTCCCCTCTTCTTAGCCAGATCTCCTCCAGTGTATTTCCTATCCCCAAAGGGATGGCAAATTATGTGACACGAGACAGAACTCCTTCATATGATTAACTGCAGCAGTTCCCCATATGCTCAGGGGATTCAAATTCCTTGTCGATATCCCCATAGTCGGAGTTACTTATGTAATAATCTCCAGTACTCGTCTCTACTGAGCGGGAGATATAATAACGCAACCCTGAACCAGGTGTTGCTTCCTCTCTTCTGAACGGGAGATATATAACGCAACCATGAGCCAGGTGTTGCTTCCACAGGCATATGACTGGATCAGCCTGTAAGTGGCTCCTGAGCCCGGAGCACAATTCTATTATATACTCACTGGACAAGTCGCGCCTTCTAATGACTCTGAGTCCGGGCTTGCTCCCTTCTGGAGCCTCAACGGAGCCCAGTGGGGAGGAATATAACTCAACCATGAGCCAGGTGTTGCTTCCTACAGGCATCTGGCTGACTCCCTTTATGAGCCTCAATGGAGGTGTCTGTACGGGTCGCACCCGTCAGCTGTCTGCGACCAGTCACCTGCTCCCCTGGTGCCCCAAAACGGAGGTAACCTTCAATGGCGGTAGCTGCACTGCCCATGCCATCAGCTTACTGAATGCTCCCTCTCAGAGCCTTAACGGTGGTAACTGCACCGGTCAAGCCGTCAGCTTATTGATTCCAGCCGCCTGCTCCTTTTTGGAGCGCCCACGGCGGTAGCTGCACAGGCTGTGCCAGCTTCTCCGGGCCCGCTGCACCTATTTTTAGTGCAAACGGTCCGTCCCTGAAACAAAAATCCCCCTAACTGCCAGCGCCTCTGAGCCCTGGTCGCCCTCCTTGTTGGAGCTTCAGCAAAGTTCCATTGCAAACAAAGTCTGACCACATCTTCAGCCAAGTGCTTGCCAAACTGCTCCCTTCCAGAGCTCAAAAGTGACATTGCTGTGCAAGACAACGCCTGCCAGCATTTCTGAGCCCAATGGGACAGACTGCTCCTTTGGCCTAAAGCCTCTTTGGAGCCAGGCTGGAGCTTACTGTGCAGGGCACGGTATCAGTTACTCCCAGCCTGGTTAGACAGGGCGCTCCTTCGGCCCCTTCAGCTCCTTATGAGCCTTAGCAAAGGTCACAGAACAGGCCGCGCCTGCCAATACTCCAAGCTCAATTTGACAGGCTGCTCATTGAACAGGCCGCGCCTGCCATTACTCCATGCCTGATTCCCCAGGCTGCTCCTGTGGCCCTTCAGCTCCTTCGGAGCCTTAGCGAAGGTCACAGAACAGGCCGTGCCTGTCAATACTCCAAGCTCAATTCCTTTGCCTTTTTTGAAGCTTTTGCTGGAGCTGACTGTGCAGATCGCTCTGCCAGTTTCTCCCAGCCTGGATCGACAGGCTGCTCCTTTGGCCAGCTTCTCCTTCAGAGCCTCAGCGGGGCTCACTGGACAAATCACGCCTGCCAGTACTGCAAGCCAGGTTCAACAGGCTGCTTTTGCGGATCCAACTAGTGACTCCCGACTGCTCCTTTCCGGAGCTTCAACGGAGGTAGCTGTACAGGTCGCACCCTTCAGCTTCTCCGCATACCGCTCTCTGCTCCTTTCTGGAGCCTCCACAGAGGTGGCTGAACTGTTCGTGCCCGTCACCTTCTCTGCGTTCAACCGTCTGCTCTCTTCCGGAGCCTACTACGGCGGTAGCTGCACGGGTTTTCGCCCATTAGCTTTTCTAATTTCGGCCGCCTGCTCTTGTTCGGAGCCTCAAGGCGGTAGCTGTATGGGCCGCGCCCGACAGTTTTACCAAGACCGGCTGCCTGCTCCCATCCGGAGCCTCACTGGCAACTTCACCAAGTCTGACCGCCTGCTCCCATCCGGAGCCTCACTGGCAACTTTACCAAGTCTGACCGCCTGCTCCCATCCGGAGCCTCACTGGCAACTTCACCAAGTCTGACCGCCTGCTCCCATCCGGAGCCTTACCAGCAACTTCACCAAGTCCGGCCGCCTGCTCCCGTTCAGAGCTCCAACGGCGGTAGCTGCACAGGCTACGCCCATCAGCTTCTCCGAGCCCACTGCACCTATTTTTGGAGCAGCTGCCTATTCCTGAAACAAAATTGTCCTACTCCGAATCCCATGCCATGCGTCGACGTATTGAAGCGTATGTGGGCTGGCGGGTTAGTCTCTCACGAGAGTTCAATATAAAATCATTATGGGGTATAGATAGGCAAGACTGTGGCAAACCCTTCCACACCAGATATGAATAAAACACGAGGAGTCTGAAGAAGGGTCTCAAACCGAAACGTCACCCATTCCTTCTCTCCAGAGATGCTGCCTGTTCTGTTGAGTTACTCCACCATTTTATGTCTAAAACAAGAGGACTGATTGAGGTTGAGGGGTAAATGTTTTAGAGGGGATCTAAGGGGAACTTTTTCCACTGGATATTGATGGAATGCACTGAAAGAGCGATAATGAAAGCAAAGTTGCTGACAGTATTTAAAATGTGTGTAGATGGACACTTAAATTGCCAAAGTGTAGAGTATAGTATATAGTAAATATAGAGGCTATGGGCCGGAAAATAAAGAGGTTATCTTGTCGAATATTTTGTCCTACAGAAGCAATAATCAAAACAAATTATTGCTCCTTGTTATCTCTTTTGCCATAGGCCTCATTAAAGGCAATTTAAAAAAAGACAGATTCCAATCAATAACATTTATTATTCAATATTTAATAACAATTTTATTGCAAACAATAATTAAGCAAACACATAATTCTTTAGAGAAGCAAAGATATTAATTTTATTTGACTTTTTTGATCCCACTTTAGCTTTTCTGCTACCTTGATTGCATGGGTGATGTTTCGGGTCGAGACCCTTCTTCAGACTGAGCCAGGGGAGAGGGAGATGCAGAGATAAAGAAGTGTAAGGTGTGAAAATGAGACAAAGGAGATGGTCAAGGAAAATGTAGAATAGATCATTGTTAACTAGGAGAAGGTAACAACAAAGCAAACAGATAAAACGTAAACTAGGACAGTTAGACTAGTCGGAAAACTGGGAAGGGGGAGGGATGGAGAGATAGGGAAGGAAAGGGCTATTTAAAGTTAGAGAAGTCAATATTCATTCCGCTAAGCTGCCGAAGCAAAATATGAGGTGCTGTTCCTCCAATTTGCACTGGGCCTCACTCTGGCAATGGAGGAGGCACAGGACAGAAAGGTCAGTGTGGGAATGGGAGGGGGAGTTAAAGTGTTTAGCAATCGAGAGATCAAGTGGGTTTGGGCAGACTGCACTTGGCGTTCCCTGCTGGGTGGTGAGGCCCACAATGAACACCATCTGTTGGTTCGTGTTTTGTTGGGTCCTAAAATCAAGCTGTTTTTCTGTTGTTCATATTGATTTTATTAAATCAAATATTTTTCTGTTTGTTATTAAGCTTAGTGAAGTGACAATTTTTGTGAATAATTTTAATTTTCTACATGCCTATTAATCATTCAGCTGTTGGAGTGTTAACCAGCATTGAGTTTATCATAGCAGATGTTTGCTTTGGGAAGTCATTAAACCTATGAAATGATGGCATGATTAATATTCTGGTTGGTGCATTTTTCAAATCTGATTGCTTCCATTTTATACCCAAAAGATTGTATGGATATGCTATTACAGAGCCTAGCAGTCTGCTATAGGTTGCCAACTTTCAAATTTCATGTAAACTTATAATCAAGGCAACTTGGTCTTCACGTGCCTGACATTCATTGTTTGCGTTGGGGACAGTGGAAGTAAACGGAAACATTTCAGCATAAGACTGTAAAATGCTCGTGAGTAAGGTTGTCACTGGTGAATATAGGAAGATCTCCATTTGGAAAATTAACAGTTGCAAGACTTTCTCAATCACTAAAGCACAGTTCCAAACAAGTTCAGTATGAGAACAATGACTGTTAGAAGAAGAAACATGCAAAACAAAAAAAACTGAGGATGTAAGTTTGAACTGAGAGCAAGGAAGATTACTTTCTGGAAAAATATAACCCCTGTTAGAATGTCCAATAAGATTGAGAACCAGCCATATCTGAACTGTGTGGTTGCAAATGGTCAACTAGGAACAGTGTCATGATTGACTGCCATTTAAGGCCATCTTCATTAGTCTAACATGGTACCTAATCCCCTTGGATAGCTTTCCAGTGAAAATATGAGAATAACCTTTAAGGGCTATTGCACCTGTACACACACATTATTCTACTCCATTGCACATGAATGTCTAAAATAGCCTGTTCCTAAATAGGTTCTTTAACACGTTACTCCACGAAACAATCCCTGACATACTCCACAAATTCCTCTTCCATGCATCCAAACCTCATGACCCCACAATACCATTATGTTTTTTTTCCTGGGAGTCTGGTAATGTATAATTAGATGGTGGCAAAATGTATAATGTGTTATTTAGAGCACTTGCTTTGACATGGTTGGTGATTCTCAATATAACTGATCAATACACACACCTGGCGAGACTTGCATGGACTTTATATGTTTCTTACAATTTATTCGTTCATGGGATGTTGACATTGTTGGAAAACCCATTATAAATGGTACATCTATAATTGCTCCTGAATTGAGAAACTTTTAGCCCATTTCAAAGGACAGTGAAGAATTAACAATGATGTCTAATAACAAAGCAGTGACTAGTGGGGTGCCATAAGGCTAAGTGCTGGGACCCAAGTTATTTACAATATATATTAACAATTTAAACAAAGGAATTAAATGTAACATCTCCAATTTTGCGGATAACACAAAGCTGGGTGGCAGTGCGAGCTGCGCTGAGGATGCTATGAGGCTGAATGGTGGCTTGGGCAGGTTGGGAGAGTGGACAGATGCATGGCAGATGTGGTATAATGTGGATAAATGTGAGGTTATCCACTTTGGTGGGAAGAACAAGAAGGCAGATTATTATCTGAAGTGTCAGATTAGGAAAAGGGGAGGTGCGACGAGACCTGGGTGTCCTTGTACATCAGTCACTGAAAGTAAGAATGCAGGTACAGCTGGCAGTGCAGAAAGTTCATGTTGTGAATCTGTGGAATTCTCTGCCACAGAAAGTAGTGGAGGCCAATTCACTGGATGATTTCAAGAAATATAGCTCTTAAGGCTCAGAATCAAGGGATATGGGGAAAAAGCAGGAATGGGGTACTGATTTTGGATGATCAGCCATGATCTTATTGAATGGCCTGAAGGGCTGAATGGCCTACTCCTGCACCTATTTTCTTTGTTTCTATGTTTCTATGTGACATTTAAACCAGATTTACTAAGGATGACAGAAGATTAGAGAACCAGAGCTAGACACAAAAACCTGGAATAACTCAGCGGCTCAGACAGCATCCCTGGAGAAATGGAAGAAGTGACGTTTCGCGTCGAGACTCTTCTTCAGACCAAATTTTGGAACCAAATAGTGAACCTGAACCTCTAACAACTATCCAATAGCTCCACAGTCATCTTTACTTCTACCAACATTCAATTCCTGATATATTTAATTCATTGACTTTTTATTCCCCGGCCACCATAACATTTTGCGGCTCCAGAATAATCTTCTTGAGAATTTGGATCAATGTGCAGATCCAATAGTTTAAATATTATGCTACTGTATATCAGTCCATTTAGTGCAGCAAATGATGTTTTCCTTCTTTCTACCCAACCCTCTCATGGTCAAGGATTATTTGATCCTTTGTATATGTTACTACATTTGTTTATACAAACAAAGACTGCACAGTGGCTGCTTAAAAATTGACAACAAGCCAACTTTAATCTATTGGCTTACATTACCTCAAACAGATCAAGCACTTAGAAAGGCTGTATTGCCATGTTGGCAAATACAATTTTAACACACTGATTGTCAGCTAAGAGAACAGATGTAATTTATGTAATTACAATGTACTTTGTGTTAGATCCATTACTAAAATGAGAAAAAGATTCAGTGAACCAATTTACATAATGCCAATAATTTTGGTTTCTTTGTCATCTTGATTAAATCCCATCAATAAACAGGGGAAAAAAAGTGAAATGTGTCCATTCACATGTCATTCATCTTTTGTCAAGTAGTTTTGTGTCATTGATCAATGTTTCAACCGCTATTATGATATTGACTTGTCTTGAGTACAAGGTGGCAAGTGATTGACACTGCTAGGCCATAAGCAAGGCTTATATTGTGCAAAATTAGCCAGCCTTTGTTTTCCCTGTCACAAGGTAACTATAAGCAAGCATTGAAAGCCTATAGTTATCCTGAGTGTGATTTTCTATCAGTTATTTTCAGATCATGAGAAAATAGCAGGGATT
The DNA here is from genome assembly GCF_028641065.1 of Leucoraja erinaceus. Lineage (NCBI taxonomy): Eukaryota > Metazoa > Chordata > Chondrichthyes > Rajiformes > Rajidae > Leucoraja > Leucoraja erinaceus. Next base: position 62,968,251 of record NC_073381.1, on the reverse strand, counting down.
CTGAATTTTCTTCTCACATGTTATGTAAAGCTAGTGATAATTTGGTAACACTAGAAGAGAAAGTACAGTCATTGAGATAAATATAGTGGTAGTTCTAAATGCATCTCCTCAGTTAAATGTGGACCACAGATCGACTGAGCAAAGGAGACCTGGAGAGCCCAGTTTCTGTACTTTGGAATTTCCTCCTCAAATTTTATTGCTCCTTCCTAATGTTTCCGTTTATAAAAAAAATGTTGGTTTTTTTTGGATCTCTGAGGGGCCTGATGATATTTTCCTGCATCACAGAAGTACATACGTGCAAGTTCTCGCTTTCGATGTTGTTAAGTGATCCAAATAAAACTGTCACTTTTGTAATGACATGAAGTGCTAAATAATGAAATAATGGCGTGAGGGTCATTGAAATATTTGCATGTTACTGTTACATAGCTTTTGTAATTGGGGTCATGAATCATGACTGCAAAGGGTGGCCTTAATCTCACAGAACATTCATTCGGTGTCTTGGGACCCTTGATAATCAAAGCACTGTGGACTGCTGCATTGTGAAGGCATCATTCTTAGCCTCTGCATAATAGTGACTAATGTGCAGGATTGCTTTTTTTTTGTAGTTAAAGGCCACCTGCATATCTCTCCAGCAACATCTTCTGTTTACATTTGCATTCTGATTGACGACTTGTAGTCTTTGATGATGATCACTTGGGTACATTCTGTATTGCTGTCAGCTCATGAGAAACCATTAAGATATTGTCCCCTCGACAGTTGATCTTTTTGTTCCACTGGAAGGTGCTAATATGTTTTCACTGGTAAACATGCTATCAATCTCCAGTTCCGGAATGGAAAAATAAAGACAGATTGCGGTTAAAATTAGAATTTACTGCCTAAAACAATGTTAGAGGCGGTAAGTTCAAACCTCCTATCATATCAGTTAATTAGTCCCTGGGTGTGTAACAAAGATCTTATCTTAGAGCGGAGCAAGATAGACCACTCTTACAAAATCCAATGGACTGATGTGTAGTACGCAACGGAGCATAGTTTCCGCCAATTCAGTAAACCCAACCCGACCAGTTATGCATCTCGCAGTGTAATCAGCGTTGCGGGGGAACAGTTTGCGTGTTTTTAAATGTTTTAAATGTTTTTTTAATTTTTCTTTTTAAATGACTCATGTCCTGTGTTTGAATTGATTTTTTATTAAACTTGCACACTGTAATTCATCTAATCCCATTGTCCGCAACTGCTTGTATGCACCCATAAAGGCAATTATATATAACACATTTATATATTTTTGTTATATATATATATATATATATTTTTGTTATATATATATATATATATATATATATATATATATATGTGCGATACACACATATATAAATGTGATATAGATGCATATAATTTTACTTCGGAGTCACGTGAGTGACTACGTGAAGAACCCCGCCAGAACGCACGCGTGCCATATCGCTACACGCATTGCATCGAGTCACAGCAGGGGTTCCCCTTAGCGGCAGAATTTGAAAGCCGGGAAAAGCAGGTAAGGAGACTCTGCGTTCCTTCCACTTACCTTACAGGTGGAGACATGGACCAGATCCACGAAGGCTGCGAAAAAGCTGGCGGGGGAGAACCGCGGAGTTGCGGGCAGCCAGCAGCAGCAGCCAACGGCACGCCAATCTCCCGTAATGGGAACAGCTGTGTCCGACTTCGTTCCCGCACCGGCCACGGCCGGGCGGTAGAGCGAAGCAAAAACCTAACAGAGTCGTTGACTCCGATGAGTCCGACTCTGAATAGCCGCGAGCGGCCAGTGCCCGTGAGCATTGGAGCCGGTTGGAGCGGCTGGGAGCGGGGAACAAGAGCAGCCGTGACGGCCAGTGCCCGTGAGCATTGGAGCCGGTTGGAGCGGCTGCAGGAACCGGAGCAGGAGCGGCTTCAGGAGCAGCCGCAACGGCCAGTGCCTGTGCGAATTGGAGCCGGTTGGAGCGACTGCAGGAACTGGAGCAGCCGCGAGTGGCCAGTGCCCGAGAGCATTGGAGCCAGTTGGAGCGGCTGCAGGAACTGGAGCAGCCATGAGTGGCCAGTGCCCGTGAGCATTGGAGCCAGTTGGAGCGGCTGTTAGAGCAAATACTCCAAAGTGACAGGTCCTACAGTCAGCAGTACCTACTTGTAGGGCTGCACAGTGTTTCTCCCTCATCAGAGGGGAGTACAGGGGGTCAATTCTGGGCTGACCCTGAAGAGGGGTGCAGAACATACCCCTAATGCACATGGGGTGCAAGAAAACCTATTGGATATGGTGTCCCAGTTTATTCAACCCGACCAAACTGGCCAAAACCTGGAACCTAAAATAGCTGCAAGTATCGACTACTTGTCATTCAACCAGCTATAAGGACAGGCATTATTGGACACCACACCAAGACACTTACCACCAGGGAACTGCAAAACACTGAATGTTCCCAGTGTCAACCAGTGTATTTGAAAACATGTCGGAGCCTCAATCAGAGCCAGGGACTTGAAACTACAGAAAGTTCTGAAAGTCCTAACAGCAGGAATTACGGTTTTCGCCCGCACAATAAACACAAAAGACATGACACAAGATCACCAGAATGCACTGGCTTTATTTTGCAACTACCAATACGAGTAAACAGCATTAGGAAGAAGTACCATCCAACCAGCTTTAGACCCTAATTTGCAGACCTATGCAAACCTGGAACCTCAAAACCACCAATATTACTATTTGGAGGCAACTTATCAAAACAGGTAAAAGAACTTGACGAAGAGGGTAAAACCCTGGGGCTCATTAAAGCAACGACTAAAAACTACTTCGGCCAGAAACAGCACCCCTACGCACCACCAGTCGGCCAAGACAAACTAGTGAAAGCTCAAAGGCCAGGAACACTCACCATCGGTCTTTTTAGGCCATGGCCCAGACCGGCCTTCCTGGGGAATGCGCTAACCCTCAACACTGACCCAACTACAGGCCCAGACACCGGCGCTTCAACGTCCACGGAGGATGCCGAAAAAGTAACAAACCTACCAATAGTAACCATGGAGGTAAGTGGGTCTGGTTCCTTACGAGGTTGGTGGGAGATTACAATTCTATCTGGATGCATGGAATAAATTAACTACCAACACTTATATTTTCAGAAGTATAGGGTTATACCATAGAATTTATACAAAGAAATAATCCTCCAGTTCAGCATTTACCGAACCGAATGTTCATGCTGACAGGCAAAGAAAAATCAAAAGCGCATGCTGAACTACAGTGGCCTTATAAAAAAGGAGTAATGGAGGAAACCCAACACGAATCACAGGAATTCGTGTCCTAAATCTTTATCGCAAACAAGATGGTGGTTGCCGCATCATCATAGATTTGACTAATTTGAATACTTTGGCACTATATATTCATTACTAGATGGAAACCTTTGTTACTGCTAAGCAATTGATTTCCTAGGTTACTAAATAGCAAGCATAGTTTTAAGAGATGCTTACTATACAGTACCCATTAGAGGTGACCAAAGATGTTACTTAACACAATGGATCATCTGGGGTTCACCCTTAACTCAGTTCATATGTCAGTGACTTTGCCGAAAGAAAAGGTTACAGCCTTAATGGAGGCTTGCAGCAAAATCATTGACATCACAAAACCATCCATCAGACTGGTAGCAAGAATAATTGGCATTATAGTGGCTGCGTTTCCAGCCACACAAATCGGACCTTTACATTATCAAAAATTACAGAGGGCTAAAATACGAGCACTCAAAAATTATGGTGGTCATTTTGACAGACCAATGAAGCTAACAACAGAGGCCATAATGGAACTGAAATGGTGGAAAGATAACATTAGGCATTGTTCCAATCCAAACATTATCAGCTACCCGTCTATGGTACGACAAACTGATGCCAGTGCACTTGGATGGGGTGCTACCAATTCCATCTCCAGCTGTGGCGGAGATGGAATGCACAGAAGGCATCATTATTACAAACACTGGGCATAAACTACCTGGGAATGTTAAGTGCATTCCATGGCCTTAAGTCACATTGTTCTGGGTTATATCACCAGCTTGTTAGACTACAAATTGACAACACCACCGTGGCAGCATATATCAACCATATGGGTGGAAACAAATTGACATCATGTGACAATCTGGCCAACACAATTTGGCAATAGTGTATCCAGAGAGAGATATTTGGATATCAGTTACCTACTTACCAGGTAAACTAAATTTAGTGGCAGACAACAGGTCACACAAATTCAATGAAAACACTGAATGGATGTTGGATAAAAATGTATTTGCTGAAATTACAGCACGGTATGGAACACCAGATATTGACCTATTCGCATCCAGGCTCACACCAGTTATCGAATTATGTTCATGGGAACCAGAACCTGGGGCAGCAGCAACAGATGCATTTTCGCTGCATTGGGGGATAGTTTATTTATGCATTCCCTCCTTTCTGCCTCATCAGTCGGGTATTAAGGAATATACAGCAAGACTCCGCGTCTGGTATTTTGATAGTACCCGATTGGCCTACACAACCATGGGTCCCGGTGATACTCGACATGGTATTAGAACCATGCATCACCATCCATCATAGACCTAATTTATTGGTTCATCCCGCAACAATGGGAAGTTACCCATGTCATAATTATATAAACCTATTAATTTGTAGAGTTTGAAAGCACCTCTACTACACCTGGGACTGACGGACCGAACAGTGGATATTATTTCAGCGGCCCACAGACAGTCCACCAAAAAACAGTACTTGGTGTCATCAAGAAATGGGAAGTACTGTCACAACAATAAACATCACCCACAGATCTATGAACATCCCGTCTGTTCTGGAATTCCTGGCAAGCCTCCATTACGATGAGAGGCTCAGTCATAGTGCCATCAACTGCGCCAGAAGTGCTCTGTCAACGTACCTGTAGCAAGGAACAGAGCGGCATTCTGTTGGGACACACCCTGGTAACCAAACACATGAGGGGCATTTTTAATGTGAATCCCCCAAGAACCAGGTACTCCCAAATATGGGATGTGAGCATTGTACTGACCATGTTAAGAAACTGGTCTCCAGCTACAGCTCTGTCCCTACAGAAACTGACTATGAAAACAGTCATGCTGATGGCCTTGGTCACGGCACAAAGGGTCCAGTCACTACAGAAACTAAGGCTGGACAACATGACTATTTCATCTGGAAATTTAACTTTTCACATCAATGAATTAGTCAAACAGAACAGACAGGGGTCAGCAGGCCTAAAAACAGAATTCAGGGCCTACCCGACAGATGATCGTCTCTGTATTGTAACACACTTACTATTATATATGGAGTATACTAAGATCATCAGAGGGAAAGAAATGTCACTGTTAATCAGCTACAAACAGCCACTCAAAACAGTGACAGTCCAGACCATCTCTAGATGGCTAAAACAGGTCCTAATAAAGGCTGGAGTAGACACTAGCATTTTAAATCTCACTCCACCAGGGCTGCAGCTACATCGGCAGCTATGAAGTTGGATGTTCCTATGGACCAAATCCTCAAGACAGCAGGATGGTCAACGGAGAAAACTTTCCAATGATTTTATAACAAACCAGTCATTGAACCTGGAACATTTGCAGAAACAATTTTAAGTTCTGTAATATAATTTACCCCATAAATAGGGGCTATAATTTGGTGTTAATATATTTATCGTTGGGTTTTCAATATCGTATTGATGTCTAATGATGTTAACACTATTCTCCCCATAATCAAGGCAGATGTGATGCATGGACTCGTTTCCACGGCATGAAATCACAGAGCTTTAAAATCTTCACGTAGTCACTCACGTGACTCTGAAGTAAAATAGTAAGATTAAACGAGAGCTTACCAGTTTGAAGTTTGATCCTTATTTTATGAGGAGTAACGTTGAGGGATTACGTGCCCTCCACTCCCACCCTTGATCATATACTCAACTGGTATCTCTTCTCTAATCTTACTATGTTTAGTCATTACAGTTATCTGTGATTTCACACCGCTGCTTTGAAGAATGACAAGCATGCGTCCTGTCGGGGTTCTTCACGTAATTCCTCAACGTTACTTCTCATAAAATAACGATCAAACTTCAAACTGGTAAGTTCTTGTTTAATCTTACTATTATATGACACACACACATATATATTTTTCGAGTTTCTTATATATATAAACATATATATATTAATTATATACATATATATGATGCATATATATGTGACATATACGTACATAAATACATAACACACATATATATATATTCTCTTGTTTCTTTCCTGTATATATCTCTAATTATTTGTTGAGCATCCTTTTACTTTTTTTCTTTCATTAATTCATTCAACCTATCTCTCTCTTTCCCTCTATGAAATCCTAACATTATGAATAAAATATCAATGAACATAAAGGCTGGCAGGACAGGATCAAGGGTTTGGTTTAGTTCTGGGGTCAGCAACCTTTTTTGCATAGGGGCCAGGACCCTCCGGGACTAGCTGCAGCTCCCAGCTCGCCTGCGAGCCCCTGGTCTAGCTTCAGCTCACAGGTCATCTGCGAGCCGCTGGTCCAAGTTCAATTCCGCTGTCCGGTCCCGGCGGCTACTAAGTGAGTAGCTGGCATGATCCGTCAACCTCCTCCTTCTCAGCACTCTACCCTCCTCGCAACTTTACCCCTGGCGGCCCAGCTGTGCCGACCCGGGCCAGATTTCCCATGCTCTGTGAAAGGAACATAGGCACATTTTGGCTTTTTATTGTAATTTATGGATTATGCACCAACCCACTCAATTTTAAATAATTCAACATCGAAATTCATAAACATGGATAACACTTTTTATTTCTGTCATTCACAGTAAGATTTACATAGTTGACATTGTTTTGTGTGCGAGATATACAGGGCTGCAGTGTTTCTGATATCAGCTAACCAATGACGACTGTTCTTTAACAAGTACTCCGTAGTTCGGTGTAGGAGATCTTGTCGACGTGTATTATGGACCCACTGTCGACATCTGAAATTACAGAAAATATCATATGGGATTAATTTATAAGAACAATCTTATTATAAGATTAATTTATAAGAACATCATATAGGATTAACTTATAAGAACATATTTGATTATAACTACATACCTGCAGAATGGATGACATTTCACTTAAATGCAAAAATTGTTTTCAGGGGTGGGGACAGACATGTATATTGAAGACGCATTTTTCCTCTAATATGTCAATTTATCTATAATGTAGAAGAACTTATTAAAATCTTCTTACACTAGCATGCATGCCTTACAACAAGAACAAAACCAAAAACGTACAGCAGGTGCATAAATCCTTGTAGGAGGTGGGGGCAGGTTGACAGAGCAATTAATGAAGCAAATAAGATGTTGGACTTATTTACAGAAACATTAATATAAAAGTAAAAAAGTGATGTCATATAATATAATACATTGTTGGGATCATAAGAATAGAATTGTATTTGGTTATATGTTATATTATTATATGGTTACAGTCATCGTACATTGGAAAGGAAATTTTGGCTTTAATGTGTGCTCCTCGTGGCATGCCATTGTTCCCTTAGATGTGGGAGCTGCACAAGTGCAACAGAGACTAGATCAAAGATCATAGTCCCTTCTACGATCTTTGGTCTAGATGTTCAGCTGAATTTGTATGAGATGCTGAAAGAAATTACATTATTTAGCCTGCCCGATCTCTCCCACTAGATAGTCCAGATAGTTGAGTTCTGGCAACGACTCGACTATTTGAGCTATAGGGAGAGATCGGGCAGGCTAAATAATATTTTCACTACATGACAGAAAGTAATACATTTTTTCTCACCTTTCGTTTTTCGTGGGGAACCTGAAGACAGGTCGGGTCACCTACATTGGCGATTCGAGCAAATTATAGCAGAGCAGTACGCTCCGCTTGTAGATTTGGACGCTGCCATGACAGTAGCCGGTTACAGGAATGTCGCTGAAGATTACCCATCAGCTACTACGGCTTTATCGCGGAGTGAACCATCTTGCTCCGTTCTGAGATATTTGGTGCGTATTTAAAGGCATGTTACCTTCAGGGCTATGAACCAAGCACTGGAATTTGGGATTAGGTTGGATGGCTATTTTTCAAAACAATTAACCAAATAGCCTCCACAGAGTTGCAAATTTGTTCTGATTCTATCTACCAGTATCTCTTGTGATGAAACCAACAGTTATGTGGAAGTTTAACACCATTGCAAAGGCATCTTATAACTTACATTGAGACCATTCTGCATGTAAGGTCTATACCAGCCACCAACAAAGTGCTGGAGGAAATCAGTGGCTCAGACAGCATCTATGGAGAGAATGGACAGATGACATTCCGGGTTGGAAGCCTTCTTCTTTAGATGTGTTTCGATCCAAAATAATTGTCCATTGCCTCCACAGATACTCACTGACCCGCAGAGTTACTCCAGCACTTTATGCCATTTTTGGATTGTGGGGATCCATAATTGTATCAAGGAAGCCCTGACTAGCCTGTGCCAGGAGGAGGTAACCTGTCTCACAAGCTACCTGTACCTGCAGGGATTTCAAATATTTACTATTTGCTTGGTGATATTTTAGGAGCTGTGTTTGTTGAACAGTGTGCTGGAGTTTGATTGCTGGATACTCTTTGGACTTTAGATTACAGAGATACAGTGTGGAAACAGGACCTTCGGCCCACCGAGTCCGCATCGACTAGCGAACAGGCCATTCATCAGCACTATTCCTATAAACTAGGGATGAATTTACAATTTACAGAAGCCCTGCACGTCTTTGAAATGTGGGAGGAAAACAGAGCACATGGTGAAAACCCCCACTGTCACGGGGTAAACGTATAAATTCCATAGAGACAGCACCCGTAGTCAGGATCAAACCTGAGTCTCTGGCATTGTAAGGCAGCAACTCTACCACTGTGCTAACCTGCCCCCTTGAGTGTATGTGAAGTACCACCTGGTGTTCATTTGGAAAAGGGTGGTTTCTAGATTGTATCCAACCAAGTCCACCTAGTCTGATGGAAGTTCTTGGCTGCCTGAAAGAAAAATAACACAAGCATGGCTCATGGGTGTGGAATGAGCTTCCAGTGGAAGTGGTGGAGGCAGGTTCGTTGGTATCATTTAAAAATAAATTGGATAGGCATATGGATGAGAAGGGAATGGAGGGTTATGGTATGTTCAGGCAGGTGGGAATAAGGGAAAAAAGTTGTTCGGCACGGACTTGTAGGGCCGAGATGGCCTGTTTCCGTGCTGTAATTGTTATATGGTTATATGGTTATATGCTCAGCATTGGTCCATGTTCAGGATGCATGTTTACACCATTCGGCTGAGTGGCCTTCTTTCAATCAACATGGATATTGAATAAAAAGCAAAAATATGTGGGATGAGTGGTGAGTGAGATGTAAGAAGAAATTTGTAAGGACATATATAATCTCACTAAATGGCAGATGCAGTTTAATCTGAGCAAGTGTGTGGTGTTGCACTTTGGGAGGACGAGTGTAAAGGGAAAATACACAGTTAATGGCAAGACTCTTGACAGTAATGGTGTACAGAGGGATCCTGGGATCAAGGTCCAGAGCTCACTGCAAATGGCACCACGAGTAGACAGAGTGGTAAAGAAGATGCTTGCCTTCACCAGTCTGGGCATTGAGTGTAAGAGGCAGGACGTCACGTGACAGCTTTATAGGACTTTGGTTTTGGACTATTGTGTGTAGTTCTGGTCACCGCATTGGAGGAAGGATGAAGAAGCTTTGGAGGGGATGCAGAAAAGGTTTACCATAATGCTGCCTGGAATAGGTGTTATCAGCGATAAGGGGAAGTTGGACAATCTTGGATTGGCTTCTGTGGAGAGGCATTGATAGGGTAGACAGTCAGATCCTTTTTCCCAGGGTGGAAATGTCTAAGACTAGAGGGCGTAGCTTTAAAGTAAGGGAAAACTCTAAAGGAGATATTCGGGCAGGTTGTTTTACAGTGGTGGGTGCCAGGAACGCATTGCCAAGGGTGGTAACAGAGGCAAATATGATAGTGACATTTAAGCTATTAGATAGGCCACATGGATATGCAGGGAATGGAGGGGTATGGATCACGTTCTGGCAGAGGAGATTATATTGTAATGTTCATATTGGGGTTGGGAGGGAAAGATAGATCAGCCATGATTGAATAGCGCAGTAGACTTGATGGGCTGAAAGGCCTAATTCTCCTCCTAGAACCGATTAATTTAGGAGATTAGTTCAATTTAGCATCATGTTCGGTATGCACATTGTGTGCTGAAAGATCTATTCGTGGAGGCTGTACTGATCTATATTCTATATTCTAAATTTTAAAAGTGTTGTTATGGTGAGTGAGATCATCTGAGATTTTTCTTTTTATCTCCACTTATCTAATGATTTTTTTGGTGTGTCTGCAAAATGGTTTCCTACTCTTAACTAAAAGTCAACTTTTCTTTGTAACATTTCTCAGCTACACTAGTGATTACAGAGGAACTAGTATAATGTGGCAGAATGAGTAGCATACTTGCTTAAGGCAAATATTACTTTGTATTGGTAAATATCATGTAGCTCGTGTTGCTATTTGAAAGTTAATTAAAACCTAGATGCACACCATCACATGTTTACAAATCCATGTTAAAAATATTGCAGGAAGCTGATGGATATGTGAGTTGGCAGAATTATACTGTGTTGGTGGCATGATGGCTCAACTGAAGCATTGCTGCGTTACAGCGCCAGAGACCCAGGTTCGATCCTGATCATGGGTGCTGTGTGTACAGAGTTTTACGTTCTCCCTGTGACCTGTGTGGGTTTTCCCTAGGAGCTCCGGTTTCTTCCCAAAGATTTGGATGTTAATTAGCTTGGTAAAATTGTCCCTAATGTGTGTAGGATAGTGTTAGTGTGTGGAGACTCGGTGGGCCGAAAGATCTGTTTCTGCACTGTATCTCTAAGCTAAAATAATTAAACTATTGAATTTGGAGCAGAGGGTGGAATGAGTCCTGGTTCAAATCTCTTGAAAGATATAAAGAACTGCAGATGCTGGAAAATTCTTCTTGTGATAGGGTTTTTCCACCTATTCCACTTGTTCAAGTAATTTTGCAGAGGAATTTAGCAGAATTTATTTTTGTTGCCAGGTATAAATTTAACAGGAAAAGGCAAGGATCTGACAAATCATAGCATCAATGTCGAATAGCATTGCAGAAACTCACTGAGAATCATGTGTTTCATGCAATCATTCCAGAAGAAAGAAAGTCTAAGTTCAGACGTGCTTTAAATTGCAGATTCAAGGATACGAGAAAGATTGATTTGAGAAACTAATCTGACCTGAAATAAAACAAGGGAGCTTTGTCGTATGGCAGAAATGAATCAACAGGATAGAATGTGAGTGCACTACACAAACCTGAGAAAATCCCTGCGAGTGATAGAACAAACTAGCAACTGAACAATAAAGAAACAATAAGGAAACAAAATTTGGAATTTTAGAAGGATACATGAGTTCCATAATGGTGGATTCCTATCATTGTCTATTTACATCTTGGATACTCTCCTCACTCACCACCTCTTTAACCAATTCAAATTCCTTGGTCCCCACCGCTTCATCTTTACTTTCTATTTCCCATCAGAAAGCTGCAGGACTCTGTTTCCACCTTTAACAGAGACCCAATCAAATCCTCTCAATTAACACTCTGCTCCACCCAGTGGAATATGATTTCACCTCAGCAACTTTGTTAAAAAAATCATCTTACTTTCTTCAAATCAAATGAGCAGCCATAGGTATTCACATGGGCCCCAGCTATGCCTACATTGAACACTCGTTGTTGCAAATGTACCCTTGGACCACTCTCCAACTCTTTCTATTAATTTCCTCAACTTCACCAACTTCCAATATAGGCTTCTTTATTAAAGAAAGGATGTTAATCTATTGTAAGTATTCCAGCGAGGGTTTATAGGATGCTGAGTTGAATTTGCAGTCAGATCAACCACGATCTTATTCAATGGTGCAGTAGCCTTGTGGGGCTAAGTGGTCGACCCTTGCTCCACATATGTATGTTGACATGAATAATAAGGTCAGGAAAACATTTTAGAAAGTGAGTGAAAGCAAAAACTGCATTTTTTTAAAAACACCTGGAAAAGCATTTACAACCAATAATCTACAGATCAACCACAGATCAAGATCTGAGAAGTAGCTCTCTTTATATCATGAATTGTGATACACAGATGTCTTCCCTTCTTGAGAGTCCATCTAACAGAACATCAGAGCTATATAGCATCCTTTTGGACTGGTATGGACACTATGGGCTGAAATGGGCTTCTGTCTGCGACATAATTGTCTTTGGTTCCATGAGTCTGTGTGCATGGAATCCCGTGGATTGAAATGGCTGTATATTTTCTGGGCAGGTCATGTAAGGTCACGAGTTTGAAGAAGGGTCTCAATCCCAAATGTCACCCATTCACCACAGAGAGTGGTGAATCTCTGGAATTCTCTGCCACAGAAGGTAGTTGAGGCTATTTCATTGGCTATATTTAAGAGGGAGTTAGATGTGGCCCTTGTGGCTAAAGGGATCAGGGGTAGAGAAGGTAGGTACAGGATACTGAGTTGGATGATCAGCCATGATCATATTGAATGGTGGTGCAGGCTCGAAGGGCCGAATGGCCTACTCCTGCGCCTATTTTCTATGTTTCTATGTTTCTATGTTTCTATTCCTTCTGTCCAGAGATGCTGCCTATCCCGCTGAGTTACTTCAGCTTTTTGTGCCTATCTTCATGTAAGGATATAGAGCATGGTCTTGCAGTATCCCAAATATTGATTGTTTTTGTACCTTTTAACTTTCCTACTCTGAAAAGGCTACTTGTTGAAATGGTCATGGAATGGGGGGTTCTGATCACAGGAGATCACGTGCAATGTTGAACAGACAGTTAGATATAAAGTTCATGTTATAGGAGCAGAATTAGGCCATTTGACCCATCGAGTGTAATTTACTATTCGATCTTGGCTGATCTATCTTTCAACCCCATTCTCCTGCCTTCTCCCCATCACCCCTGGTACCCTAACTATTCAACCCTTTGCACCTCTGCTTTTAATTTATCTTGCTATTTTCTTTATATGTCTTTATTCTTTCTACCAAAATGCCTGACTCCAGACTTTGCTATGTTATATTCCAAAAGGCAGGCAAGTTACAGGCAGTTTCAAGAATGATCAAGGATGTCATACCTTTGTAACTCTTCTCTGCAGTTAATGCACCACGTCTCTCCCATAAACAGCAAAAGTCATAGAACATAGAGCAGTACAGCACATGAACGTGCCTTTTTGGCTCACAATGTCAATACCGAAAATGATGCCAAACTAAACTAATCATCCATACCCTTCAATTCCCTTTTTGCTCCATTGTGACTGTTCCAGTCTATTTGATATTAAAATAAACTGGGCAAGATGTTTAGTGAATCATTAGATAAATGCATAATGTCAGAAACCTATCTTTCACGATCAGAATAAACAACATAAACCTTGCCTTAAAGAGCAGCCTGTTAGAAAGTCAGGCCCATTGAAAAACGTGCATACATTTCTCACGAGTGAGGTTGCAGTGGGTAGTGATTTGCTACAAGTCAAACTTCAGTATGGGATCTCAATGGAATAATTAAATGACTGAAATTAAGTTTCTCTTTGCCAGCAAACTTGTTTCTATTGGGCAACAAAAGAACCATTCTCTGCAAAAGTCGAAGCGGAATGCATGAGACTGAATGAATGAATGAGGGTGACACGGTGGTGCAGCGGTAGAGTTACAGCGCTTGCAGCCCCAGAGACCCGGGTTCGATCCCGACAACGGATGCTGTCTGTACGGAGTTTGTACGTTCTCCCCGTGACCACGTAGATTTTCTCCGTAAGTGTTGTCCTGCACTCCAAAGATGGACAGATATGTAGGTAAATTGGCTTGGTATAAGTGTAAATTGTCCCTAATGTGTGTAGGATAGTGTTAATGTGTGGGGATCGCTGGTCGGTGCGGACTCAGTGCAGACTCGATGGGCCGAAGGACCTGTATCTCTGTATCTCTAAATCTTGTGCTACGTACCTGGCATTGTCAGTGGAGCCTCATAAAATCAGCCATTATATGGAAAGATGAAATGACACTTTTGCAATGCAATCCCAGTTTGATGCATTGCCAAGGCTGCTGCATCAGTTGCGCAGAAAGCAAATGGATCAAAACTTTACAACACAGTACAGTGTCAACTATTAATCAAGTTTTTGTTCACCTTCATGTGAAATAGAGGTGCAAGACTGACAAGACTGGATGAATTTAAATCAAGCTGAACAGAATCCATCCTGTCTGTCTGTCCAGAGAAATAGTTCTTAAGGTGCCAACATTACAATTGTCCTTTCATTCAATTAACTGCAATGACCTTTCATTGCAAATGGAGTTGAATTCTGATTTTTGTTTAAGTTGTCTGCAAAAAAAAATCTGCTAGGGCAGCATTACAATGGATTTAATATGAATGCTCACATTTCTCAATAATTTGAAGTGCTTAAATGAAATCATATATTTTGCAAGCATATGACACAAGATTCTTAATTAATGCGGAACTGGAAAGAGTTGCTATTTTCTCTGGTAGCTTGTCCCATACACCCACCACCCTTTGTGTGAAAAAGTTACCCCTAAGATTCCTATTAAATCTTTTCCCCTTCATCTTAAATCTATGACCTCTGGTCCTCGATTCACCTATTCTGGGCAAGAGACTCTATGCATCCACCCGATCATTTTCTCTCATGATTTTATACACTTCTATGAGATCACCCCTCATCCTCCTGCGCTCCAAGGAATAGTGTCCCAACCTCTCCCTATATCTCAGCCCCTCTTGCCCTGGTAAAATTCTCGTAAATTTTCTCTGTACCCTTTCCAGCTTGACAGCATCATTTCTATAACATGGTGCCCCAAACTGAATGCAATATTCTAAATGCGGTCTCACCAACGTCTTATACAACTGCACCATGACCTCCCAACTTCTATACTTAATAGTCTGACTGGTGAGGTAAATGAGCCAAAAGCCTTTTTGACCACCTTATCAACCTGCGACTCCACCTTCAAAGAATCATGCACCTGTATTCCTAGATCCCTCTACTCTACAATACACCCCGAGCCCTCCCATTCACAGTGTAGGTCCTGCCCATGTTAGACTTCCCAAAATGCAACAACTCACATTTCTCTGTATAAATGCCATCAAACATTCCTCAGCCCACCTGGCCAATCGATCTAGATCCTGCTGCAATTTTTCACTACCATCTTTGCTATTTGCAAAACCACCCACTTTTGTATCACCAGCAAACTTGCTAATCTTGCCGTGTATGTTCTCATCCAAATCATTGGTACAGATGACAAACAGTAAGGGGCCTAGCACCAAACTCTGAGGCGCACCACTAGCCACAGGCTTCCAGTCCAAGAAGCAACCTTCCACCATCACCCTCTGCTTTCTTCCATGATGCCATTAAACACTAGAGGGCATAGCTTTAAAGTGAGAGAGGTAAAGTTTAAAGGTGAGTGCCTGGAATGTGCATTTGATAGACTTTAGGGTAGGCACATAGGAAATGGAAGATATAAGAAATGGATGGATATATTGTAGATTATATGCAGGCAGATAAGATTTGAGATAGATACAAAAAGTTCGAGTAACTCAGCGGGTCAGGCAGAAAAGGAATAGGTGATGTTTCGGGTCGAGACTTCTTCAGACTGAGTGTCAGGAACCAGGGAGACTAGAAATATAGAAGGAATATAGAATAAATGAATGAAAGAAGATTTAATCTTGGCATCATGTCTGGCACCAAATGGCCTGTTCCTGTGCTGTTCTATGTTCTAAAACAGATTTTGCTTGCTCAATGTGGAAGAATGTCTCAATAAATTCCATGTATTGAGCTACTCATTAGTCAAACTCTAACAGATGTTCATTTGCAAGCATTTTGGCGTGACATTCCAAAAAACTTTTTCACATTGACAACTTTCTTTTAGTCATTTTTTTAGTTTTGTAATCACACGGGAGTGATGCACACATTTTGGCCATTATTTTATGCATATGCCATTAATTATTCCATGAATTAGTTTATTCCATGAGGCGCTTGCTATAGTAACTCTTCCAAATTTGTGAAATGCTTGGTTTGTCATTGCATTTCAACCACAATGACATGGCTCATTCTATTAGGTATTAATAAGCCCTAAATACAGCAGTTTTATGTATAAATATCTATATTACTAAAAGCCTGATCTTGACCCTGTTGTTCTGTATATTGATTTTAGAAAAAATGCTGCCACTTACGGCTGTGATTTTTTGGCCATCTTACTCAGAACAAGAGGATTTTTCCCGTCAATTAAAAATTAAAAAGTTCCAAGTGTTTAAAAATTGTTGAGATTCTCTCTCCTGAAGGCCATGCACTTTCCGAAGGGACTAAAAAACCCGGAAGTGTTGAGTGCCTCAGTCAGTCTCTGCAAGATGGGGGAGCGAGAGGGTAACGTCTCTCAGTCTGAGAGGTGAATAACACTGAACACATGTCTACTAAACTGTGAGTGGTTTTACTGTCAGTTCCCTTAATGTGGTTTAAAAATATAGTTTGGAAATGCTAAAGCTGTGTTGCCTTTGGTTTGGAAATGTTAAAGCTGTGTTGCCTTTGGTTTGGAAAGCTGTGTTGCCTTTGGTTTGGAAATGCTAAAGCTGTGTTGCCTATTAAAGCTGTGTTGCCTATTTAAAGTTGCCTTGCCTATTTAAAGTTGCCTTGCCTAATTAAAGTTGTCTTGCCTAATCTTGACCACTTCTTGTTTGCGCTTTATATTGATTTTAGAAAAAAACGCTACCATGTACGGGTGTGATTTTTGGCCATCTTACTCAGAGTCTCCCTCCGCTCAGGTGCCAAGGATTTTTTCCATTGATGAAAAATAAAAGAGTTATTAGTGATTTAAAAATGTTGAAATTCTCTCTCCTGTCAATCATGCCATGAAGGCCACACCTCTTCTGGTGGGAGGGGTGGCGGGACTATAAAACCCAGAAGTGTGGGTGTGGCTCAGTCTCTGCAAGATGGAGGAGGGAGAGGTCACAACTCGCTGTCTTTAGTGGCCTTGCACCCGGCTTGAAATGGTATGAAACTGCACTTGAATTTGGTGGCCTTGCACCCTGCTTGAAGTGGTAAGAAACTGCACTTGAATTTGGCGGCCTTGCACCCTGCTTGAAACGCAATTTCAAGGAATATCCGTGAGTCAACTGCCAGCCCACCAGCCATGAGTGAGTGAGCTACCAGCACAACAGGCTTGAGTGACCGAGTCGCCAGCCCAATAATCCATTCGCCCACAATGTCCATACCAGCCCTCTGGAAACCAGTCTC
Source organism: Leucoraja erinaceus (assembly GCF_028641065.1). NCBI lineage: Eukaryota > Metazoa > Chordata > Chondrichthyes > Rajiformes > Rajidae > Leucoraja > Leucoraja erinaceus. The sequence goes on along the minus strand of NC_073381.1, from coordinate 62,950,923 downwards.
TTCATCCCACAACACCCATACTAGCGCTCCAGAAAGCCCCTCCCTCACTATCCACCAATATTGGAATTTCTGGAGAGGTGGAATATTGCATTGGGGGACCAGCCCTCCCGTGTGATGCTGGTACCCAATGGGTCCCAATTTGTGTAATTTAGCCTAAATATAGCAAAAGCACTCGGTCTATGGCTTGTAACAATGAAGTGGTGTTAGAGGGAAAAACTACTGCCTAGATTTTAAAGCCACGTCAAGAGGCATTGTCCAAGGCTCCTTTGTCAAGATTATTCTTTGCATAATTTGTCCTCCTGTGGTATTCCAACAAGGCTGAACACCAACACACGGGACAGCACTTGACTTGACTTGACTTGATAGCCTGAGAAATTTAATTTGATTTTTTGCACTACTGTAGTTTAGTGATAGTCGCTGTGAAAACGATTGTGTGTGTCGTCGCCGATCAACTGGACTCTGACAACTTCCATTCATTTTTCAGACACACTTTATTTCCTTGTGCACATGGAGAGCAGCACGGTCCCAGTTACTGTACTACTCTGAAATTCTAATCACAGCTGTCAGCTATTTGATAGGATTTTATAGATTTTAACCCTTGAAAGTGTGCGCACTTTCTAATTTCTTATCATCAGTAACAATACTTGCTCAAAACATTAATATACAAATGCAATAACACTAATACAAGTAAACCCACATGCTATTTCATCCTTTATTTAATTTTTAATATCTAGAACCTTGTAGTGTGCTTCAAGAAATAACCAAAACATTGGGTGACATCAATTTACAGGAACATTAATGTGCGTCAATGAATGCCTAAAGGTTGTTGTGCTGTATTGTTATTCTAACCTTTGTCACACTACAGGTTCCACATGTGCTTCACGAGTGGGAAGCTGGACTTTGTTCAAGGTGTTGTTTAAGGGGTGTAAGTGGTCACTCCATCTGACAATTCTACCCATTATAACCTGCATCCTACAATCAAGCATTCAAGTCCCAGTTGAAGTTCATTTAAATGATTGAATGCTGATCTTTAATACATCACAATAGATCCAGACTTTCATAAACATTCAGACAAAGTTGAAAGTAAAAATGAAAAGCCAAATTATATTTTATAAAGTGGAGAATTGACCTATTGGTTTATTGTTTTGTTTATCAAATCGGACTTAATTGTCACGCAGTCCACCACTTATGACAGGTTCCTGGAAGATTATTCTTGCTAACCTTCCAGATAGGTGAATGAGAACTGATGTAACCCAGATCAAGTATGAACTTTATTTCCAAGCAAAAGGCAGCACTGCATATTCAATTATAAAATGCTCACAGTTTTTGGACATTCACCTTCCAATGACTGAAACATGGTTAACATATTAAGCTCTTATTTTTACTGTCCACGTTTTGAAATAAGGTGATATTTTGGTGGATTAGAAACGACAATCGGTTGTTTGAACAAGATTTATTCTCAATTGCAGGTCTCCGATAACATGGGTTCTAATACACAACTAACCACAATGGTGGTCTTCAATCGACTGGCAGGGTGAGCTCAGAAACAGCGCAAAAACCCGGCCCCTCCCAGAGTCACGTGCGCGCGGCTTCCGACACAGGGTTCGATGCTGGCGCGCACCAGCAGGTGCCGCTACAATATATTAAATCTGTAGCAATGTTACAAAATTTTGAGATTTTAAAAATCAAGTCTGTAATTTATCCCATCAGATAAAGCATAAAAAGAAGTTTAAATTGACACCTAATTCACTTTCATATCTTCAGTATTAAAACATTTATGGCCATTTTCATACTTGGAAATTAGCATCTTGTTCCCTATTGATTTTCCATTGACTTAACACAAAAGCTGTGATCGTGGACAGTCAAAAGTCCATCTTTCTTAAAAATTAAGAGAACTGAAAGAAATGTTCAGTTATTATAGATTGAAGCATTCTGAAACAAATATGAAACTATCTTACTTGGATGACCTGAAATTAAAGCATATAATTAGTTAGTTACCCAATTGTAGCTAATTGCAAAATTCAATTACTATATCTAAACATCTATCCATTTCTTAAGAAAAGATAAAACATTTTAAATAGCCTGTGTCCAAATAACATTCACACAAGAATTCACAATATAACATGATTTTAAAATCTCATTGTCATAAATTTATAGGCCAAATGGAAGGAATTTAGTGTTTAATTCCTGTAAATTAATGGCCATTTAAATCATCTTGTGAGTGGATTTTTGTGGAACGCGATCGATTGGAATGTTGCGGTGAATTTAAACTCCATATCGGCAGGAAAAATACTGCCGGTTCGTATGGGGCCAAAATCACCTTTTCGCAAAGTAAAATGTGGATTAAGGTCATCCTATGAAGCACGTTTATATGTAAAATAAATGGCTTTCCTTCGCTGTCCCGTACCTGAAATCCGTCCCCGTTGTCGGCGTTCACGTCATTAGAAGCGGCTTTTTAGTTTACTCCAGCGCTGAAATGGTCCAACGATTTAAAAAAAGAAAAACATTTCACTGAATGGCAGTCGATACAAACCTTCAGCGTTAACTAGCTCCCCGAAGAAGGGTTTTCGGCCCAAAACGTTGCCTATTTCCTTTGCTCCATAGATGCTGCTTCACCCGCTGAGTTTTTCCAGCATTTTTGTGTGCCTTCGAATTTCCAGCATCTGCAGTTCCTTCTTAAACTCCCCGAGAAAATATATCCAGGACAGGCGGTAGAAAACAGCATTTTAACCCCGCCCCCCTCAAAGGCGCCAAAGTCACGCACATGGCCAGTGACAGAACTGCAGCGCCACTGAAGGTAAGTTTTGTAATCTACCTACTTCCTTTCATTGTGCTTCTTTGTAGCGCTGTAAAATCTGTAATTCTCCTTGCAGCTTTTCACTTTGCTTACAGCTGCTTCTTGGACTAAACCTTCAGTTGTCTGTCCTGAGATCACATTATGTGCATTCATGTCCAATTTTATTTGATTTGGAGAGTGCTTTGGAATATCTTACAATGTTTTAAGTGTTACATAAATAATACAAGGTGTTTAGCCCTGGGAATCTGAATGTAATTTCCTTTTACTGTGGATGCTTTATTTTGTTGTTTACGGGATCAGCTGCCCAATTGAAATCCTGTCCATGTCAATGTTGATTGTTCACCAGTTTTACAAGAGCCTCGTAATGCAAAAGCTCCACCCTGAGCTCTATCAAGCGATTATCAGGTTGACCAATGGAATGATTCCAGAATGTTCTCTGCATTTTAATAGGCCCACCGGCACAGCCATTGTGGGCCGAAGGACCTGCTTTTGTGCTGTACTGTTCCGTGATCGATGTGGTTCTCAAAGCCTCAAACAAAACCCAACAGATGGAAATATCTGGCAAACACCTGCTAAGGATAAAGAGGTTCCAAGTTGAGACTCTGTGTCAGCAAACCTCTGAGGAGCACATGACCTCACAAACTGTCCACTCACCTGCCTCAAACACGTTCTGCTCCTGCAGAAGAAACTGCAGGTTTCATGTTAACCTCTTCATGCACTTCAGGGTTCACAGAGTTCATAAGTACATATACCATAGTATCAGAATTAGGCCATTTAACCCATTGAGTCTACTTGGCAATTCAATTATGGCTGATCTATCTTTTCCTCTCAACCCCATTCACCTACTTTCTCCCCATAACCTCTGACACCCGTACTAATCAAGAACCCATCAATCTCCGCTTTAAAAGTACACAATTACTTGGTCTCCAGAGCCGTCTGTGGCTACCGTAGAGCCTCCTGGCAAGAGAATATCAATATCTCTTTGGTATCAATCCGGAAGAGATTATCAAGTAGAGTTGAAACAAAAGCAAGGATTGCCTATGAAAGAATGTCAAAGTAAAGTAAAGGCAACAGGAACAAGCACGTACCTCAAAGATTCAACCCTTGGGTTTGATGCGTATTCACAATATTAAAATGAGTTATGGTGCCTTAAAATGAGATTGCCTTCCTTGATTATTCAGCAGTTCCACAAGATATCAAAATCAAAATATACACTTTTTTCATATTATGATGCTGCTTTTGAAAGGCAATAAACTTCAGGTGTTATAAATGTGAAGCAAGAATAGAAAATGCTGGAAAATCCCAACAGGATAGGCAACATCTATCGAGTTATTGATAATAATAGCAGAGTTATTGATTTCAGGTTGATTGGAAACACTGCAGGCACCTGCACTACAAATAAATTAATGGATCATTGTGATTTTAAATGAGCCACATAGGTAGATTTCAACTTTTTAGATTTAACTTCATCCAGCACAAGCAAATATGCAAGGGAGACCTGATGGAAGATTGCTTCTCAATCTGAAAGGACATCATTTTTATACCCTCTAGGTGCACAATTTGTAGCAAGTGATGAAATACAAATTCAATAGTTAGTTACATCAATATTTTTTATGTGGACAAATGACTCCATAGAATCTTACATGTACAATTGGCAGACATTTAACTGACAAGACCAAGATATTTCACTTGGACGTTCCAAAAGCTTGAGGATAAAAGAAAATGCAGACATCCAATATGTCTGTATAGTGAGGGGTAGATCTCTGGATGCACAAACACCAAGCATTGATCAATCAGAATCAGAATCAGAATGCTTTATTGTCATTGCATGTGTCACATACAACGAGATTACTGTGTCTCTCCATTTAAAAGAACTTCAAAAATTCACATACTCATACTTTTTACACTCCCTCCCTCCCCAAACCCACCCATGGATTCACATTTACATAAATTAACACTCTCCCACCCCCCCTCCTTCCCCATAACTCGCTCCCGAGACAGAGTTCAGTTCCAAGATTGCTGATGGGTAAAAGCTGTTCTTGAGTCTGGCAGTGCGTGACTTTAGCGACCTGTACCTTTTTCCTGAGGGCAGCAGTGTGAAAAGGTGGTGACAAGGATGTGTAATGTCTTTCACGATATTACAGGTCCTGCTGCGGCATCTGGAGTGGTAAATGTCCTCCAGAGGGGGCAGGGGGAGTCCAATGATACCCTGGGCAGTTTTTATCACCCTCTGGAGAGCTGCTCTGTCAGCTGCTGAACAGTTCCCAAACCAGGCAGTTATGCAGTAAGTCAGTATGCTTTCTACCGAACAGCGGTAGAAAGACTCCAGCAGTTTAGCAGACAGATGGGCCTTCCTCAGTGTTCTGAGGAAGTAAAGTCTCTGTTGTGCCTTTTTTACAACTACAGCAGAGTTCACAGACCATTTAAGATCCTCACTGATGTTGATCCCCAGAAATTTAAAACTAGGCACCCTCTCCACCTCCTCGCCCCCTATCTCCAGTGGCCTGAGCTCTGCTCTATGTCGCCTGAAATCAGTGATGATCTCCTTTGTCTTTTTAGTGTTCAGAGAGAGATTGTTGTGAGCACACCACTCAGAAAGTCTGTGCACCTCCTCTCTATAGGCGACCTCGTTCCCATTTGAGATGAGCCCCACCACAGTTGTATCGTCCGCAAATTTTATGATCCTATTTGCGGGGTGATGGGGCAAGCAGTCATGTGTGTATAGGGCGTAGAGGAGCGGACTGAGCACAAAGCCCTGCGGTGCTCCTGTGCTGAAGGTCAGGGAGAAATATGATTGAAGTCCTGACCCTAAACACCACCTATCCATGTTATCCAGAGATGTCTGACCCGCTGTGTTACTCCTGCACGTTGTGTCTTTTTTGACCTCCCATGATCTCCTTCGAGGGTTGGAAACAGGAACTCCTTTACCTATTATATACCTCGTCTGTATTATCAAGGTGCGAAATGGATGGATAGCTTAGGCTGCCTCATTTGCAACGCCTAAACTGAAACTGAAAACTAAAAATTAAAACTGAACTGAACTAATGTGCAGGAATGAATTGCAGATGATGGTTTAAACCGAAGATAGACACAAAGTGTTGGAGTAACTCAGCGGGACAGGCAGCATCGCCGGGGAGAAGGAATGTGTGACATTTCAGTTCGAGACCCTTCCTCAGAACTGAACAAAGCCTTGTTCTAATTCCTTAAATGTCATGTTTTTGATTTTAATTTAAAACTAATTTAAAAGTTACATTTAAAACTTTAAATTAAATTTTTTTAACTAATTTAAAACTTTGAAAGTATTCCCTTTCCCCTGTGTTTTAGCCAACTGGCTGCTTCTTACACTTGTTGTTAACGGAACTTAATTGTGCTCAAATTCTATTCTGCTTCTGCCTACATGGAACGGTGACAACAGATCACGAGGTTGAAAGTCCTGTGAATATATATTTTTTAAAACCTTTTTTCTCTAAAAAGTGTAAGTAAATAATAAATATTTAAAAAAATTAAGTGATATTTTTCTGTAGCTAACATTGATAAAAATTCCTTAGATTGAAAAAAAGTAGACATTGGAAACCTTGTGTAACTGTGTGAAAAGGTATAGATTGAATTATTGATTCAAGAGCAAGGAGCTCTTCGCCCACTCGTACTCCTCAGATCCCCATTCACCACCATCTATCCTAGCTCAGATCCAGAGGGCCAAACTTGCTGGACAAGTGTACTCTGGATTCAACTGTTGGCATCACAATTATGTGTGGGTCAAGGTATTTGTTGAGAAAACCTTCAGCAGATGATCTATTCATGATTCCAGCTTAGTAAAAGGTCAACAGCTGTGGCAAATGTTAATGTTTCTGCACAGTAAGGAGATTGTAAGTGGAATATTGAGGCTGATCAAGGGTATAACATTAGAATTACTCATGGAGGCAGAGCATATGCCTGAGGCACATAATGTGTAATTTACAGCAGCTTTAACAGAATAAATGCTGCTGGAAAACAAAGGAAAATATAGTTAAGCTACAAAATATCAGGCCGAGGACTGATGCAGAAAGTAGCAGAAAGGCCAGTTGTACGTTCTTACGTTATTAAATTCATGTGATAGGAGCAGAATTAGGCCAGTCGGCCCATCAAGTTTATTCTGCCAATCCATCATGGTTGATCTATCTCTCCTTCCTAACCATATTCTCATGCTTTCTCCCCATAACCTATGTCACCCGTACTAATCAAAAATCTAACTATTTCTGCCTTTAAAATATCCATTGATTTAGATTCCACGGCCTTCTGTGGCAATGAATTCCACAGGTTCACCACCCTCTGACTAAAGAAATTCCTCCTTATCTCCTTCCTAAAGGAACTTCCTTTAATTCTGAGGAGATGGCCTCTGGTCCTAGACTCTCCCATTAGTGGAAACAACCTCTCCACATCCACTTAATCCAGGCCTTTCAATGAGGTCTCCCATCCTTCTAAACTTATCCTTCAAACTTCTAAAGCATGTAAAGGGGATAATTCATCCAGCTCAAATGGAATGCGTCTAAGATTGCTGAAAGAATGGTAGATAGGAACCACAATTATTAGCCATAATCTTCCAGACAAGGATTGGGAAATTGCAAATGATGTAGCCTTGTTAAAAAAAAAACAATTTCATCAGCTTAACATTGAAAGTGGCAAAACTTGCAGAAATAATTTGGGGAAATGTTAGCAGTAAATCGAACAATTGTTGGTTGATTAGGGAGAGCTAACATGGATTTTATTTAAAGCAAACTGTGTTAACCTTTCGATGGATTGCTGAGACAAAAGTAGTTGTTGTGGAATATAAGGGATTTTAAAAGATGTTTCATAAAGTGCAGAATTATTATCAAAGGTAAAGCCAACAAAATTAAAAGGGCAGTAGCAATATGGATTAAAAATCAGATAGAATACCACGACTTTTCTTAATAGATATTAATAACTTGGTTTTGCGTATATAGTAGAGCATAATTTTCAATTTTGCAGAAGGCACAAAAACTAAAAGTAGAGTCAACTGTGTGGGCATAATAATAGACCATGATAGAAGCAGGTTGGGAGAATGGAAGGAGGCGTGCACTTAAAATTTACCACAGATAATTGCAAACTGTTATATTTCAGCATGAAGAATGTGGAGATGTAATAGAGCAGCAAAGGGAACAGTTTGAAACAGGTGCAAGAATAATTCCAGGAGTGTTTCTGCTTAGTTTACAGGAAGTTGCAGGACAGTTTGTCAAAGCAAGTAAAAATGAAATCTTGCAGCATCCTGGCTTTAGTTATGAGGAAGTGCATTACAAAAGCAAGATAAACATGATGACATTTTATAAGACTAGGGAACTAATTAACTTGAAGAGAACGAAATAGCTGTGGACAAAATAAAAAAATCAGGGCAATATTAGTTTAGTTTATTGTCACATGTACCGAGGTACAGTGAAAAGCTTTTGTTGCGTGCAGTCAGTCAGCAGAAAGACAATACATGATTACAATCAAGCCATTTACAGTGTATAGATACATGATAAGGGAATAACATTTAGTGCAAAGTAAAGCCAGTAATGTCCAATCAAAGATAGTCCGAGGGTCACCATTGAGATAGTAGTTCAGGACTGCTCTCTAGTAGTGGTAGGGTGATTCAGTTGCCTGATAACAGCTCACAACAATATCCTTTTCTTTGGTTTAGATAAATTGATTGAACAATGTTTATTTTTCATTGAGATGTCATGTTTTTATTTTTTTACCTTTTTAATTTTTAATTTGAATTCCTATTATGACAGAACCATTCTTCTCACTTGCCGTCTTTTAAGCTTTTATATTGTTGAATAATTGATAAGCATCAAAAATTTAAAATACAATTATTCAATGTGGTTGCAATGATTATTGTAACATGAGAACAAGTTCCTAAATTACAGCCATTGCTGATCGAAAACGATTGGAAGGTGGATTTTCCTCACTGCTTCAATAGCTGAGGAGAAATGGGTATTCGTCTTTGTTCATTGAACTAATGCACTCATGTATTTGCTTTAATGAATCCAGTAATTCGCTATCTTATGGCTCTGTACTTCATTAGGTGCAGCATAAGACTGCGTGCTTCGGCTCCTGCTCTACACTCATTACACCCATAACAGTGACTAAGCACAGTTCGAAGGCCATCGACAAAATCACTGATGACAGCACTCCAGGTGGCCAAACCACAAGTGGTGCTGAGCCAGCATTCAGGAGCGAGAGAGGAACGTCATCCGAAACATCACCCATTCCTTCTGAGTCTATATGCTTGTGATGTGCTGCAAGCAAGATTTTTTTCTGTAGCTGTAGCTCACAGCACTTGTGCATATTCCGGTAAACTTGGTTGACCAGGACTTGATAGATATTCTTATTGCAAGCACCCCTTGAAAGTTGACTGTCCAAACATGTAAATATGGCCACATCTGAAGATTACAGAGGCAGCGTTGATTACAGGGCAGTCAGAAAAACTGTCATCTGCCTATTGCTATGATGGGATCAGGCAGCGGAGCCGAATGTGCTCCCTTTCGCATTTGAAGTACTAACCGCTCTGATGGCATTGCCTGCAGAGTTTTGCAGGGTCCAATTTAGTACCTCAGAGAAGCTGACCAGATTTAGTTGTTGGACTGTGTTAGAAGCTACATGAGAACATAAGAAAGTAGGATCAGGAGTGGGACACTGAGCTTAATAATGCCCTGTCCTTTAATGTGATAATGGCTTAGTTTAGTTTAGAGATACAGCGTGGAAATAGGCCCTTCCGCACACCGAGTCCGCGCCGACCAGTGACCACCGCGTAGACTACCACTATACTATGCACACTAGGGGCAATTTACAATTTACAATTTTACCAAGCCAATTAACCTACAAACCTGTACATTTTTGGAGTGTGGGAGGAAACCGGAGAACTCGGAGAAAACTCACGTGGGTCATGGGTAGAACATACAAACTCCATACAGACAGCACCCACAGTCAGGATCGAACCCGGGACTCCGGCGTTGTAAGGCAGCAATTCTACCGCTGCGCCACTGTGTCGCCCACCATGGTTGAACTGTGATTGTTCCCCATAGCCCTCAATTCAATAATCTTTGTTTTTAGTTTGGAGATATAGTATGGAAAACGGCACTTAGGACCACTGAGTGCGCCGATCAACAATCACCCGTACACTAATTCCATCCTGCACCATGGGAACAATTTACAGAAGCCAATAACCTACAAACTTACATGTCTTACATAGAAACATAGAAAATAGGTGCAGGAGTAGGCCATTCGGCCCTTCGAGCCTGCACCGCCATTCAATATGATCATGGCTGATCATCCAACTCAGTATCCTGTACCTGCCTTCTCTCCATACCCCCTGATCCCTTTAGCCACAAGGGCCACATCTAACACCGTCTTAAATATAGCCAATGAACTGGCCTCAACTACCTTCTGTGGCAGAGAATTCCAGAAATTCACCACTCTCTGTGTGAAAAATGTTTTTCTCATCTCGGTCCTAAATGATTTCCCCCTTATCCTTAAACTGTGACCTCTTGTTCTGGACTTCGCCAACATCGTGAGTGAGGGAGGAAACTTGGAGTGAGGGAGGAAATCGGAGCAGCTGGAGAAAACCCACAGGGTCACAGAGAGAATGAACAAACTCCGTAAAGCCAACAACCGTAGTCAGGATTAAATCCAGATCTCCGGCACTGTAAGGCATCAACTCTACCGCTGTTCCACTCAAAAATTCATCCACATCATTTTTAAAACCCATAAGATTAAGACTCAACAATCCTGTGGGCCAAACAACTGCAGAAATTTACCATATTTCAATAAACTCTCTCAAGATCTGCAGAATGAAGTATTTGACATAAGACTATTTTGAGCAATAGCTACCGAGTATGGAAATGAAAATGAATATCAAGGTAGATGATTATGTGGAAGAGGTTTTTTTTAATCTTTCTTAATGAGGGAAATACAAAAAAAGGACTGGAATCCTTAAAGTTTCCTTTACCATTTAATACAAACTCAATACCATATTCCTGCACTTCTCATGAGCCATTTCTGTGCCATCTATCTGCGATTCCTATCTGTGATAGGAATTCCATATCATCACCTACATCTGTCTTGTTTGGTCCTCACAGAATTCTCCATATTTCAATCACATCTAGTCTCATTTTAAGTAGCTCATTTTCTACAATGCAGTAGACACGCCAAGTTAACTTTGCTTACCCCATACAATAGTCTTGTTATTCCAGGAATCTGTCTGGTGGACCTTCACTTCATAGTCTCCATGGCAAATTTATTATTGTTTTTGGTATTTCAACATAAAATTATACAACCCAGGAACAGGTCTTTGGGCCCACAATGTCTGACCCAAACATGCTGCCAAGATAAAGAAATCTAATTTGCCTGCACATGATCCATATCTCTGCATTCCTCTGTATTTCTCTGCATATCCACATGCTTATATAAAGCCTCTTAAATGTCACAATCGTAGATGCCTCCATCACTACCCTTGGCAGTACATTCCGAGCACCCACCACCTTTTTCTTTAAAAAAACTGCTCTGCACATCTCCTTTAAACTTTGCACCTTTCACATTAAAACTGGGCCCTCGAGTCTTTGACATTTCCATCCTGGGAAAAAGATTCTGACTGTTTACCCTATTGATGCCTCAAAGTTTAACATACTTCTATCAGGTTTTCCCTCATCTCTAGCATTCCAGAGAAAACAGTCCATTTTTATCCAGCCTCTCCTTGTAGATAATACCCACTCATCTGGACAGATTTTGGTGAACAACTTCTGCACCTTATCCAAATCCTCTTTGCCCTCTTCACACAAAGCTGATTCTTCCTTGATGACAGAACTTTATGGCCCACTTCTTGAACTACCATGGACTTGTTTTTTTTTTTCTTTTTATTTGCATGTGTCTTTTTTTTGCACAGTTCTTTATACTTTCATAATTTTATGTCTAATTTGTTTTTGTATGTTTATATGAGTCCATGTGCTCCTATGTTGCTGCAAGCAAGTTTCATGGTACCTGTATATCACCATACTTGTGCATATGACAATAAACTTGACTTGAAGTTAGAAGCTATACATTTGATGTACATTCTGGGTTGTCATGGCCCAAGCATTGATTCCTGTGGTAACATGCTAGTCACCACCTGTAACCCAAGAAAGTCCCAATTATTCATGATCTCCCATTTGTTTACTTTAGTTTAGTTTAGGGGTACAGTGCGGAAACAGACTCTTCGGCCCACTGAGTACAAGCCGACCAGCGATCCCCGTACACTAACACTATCCTACACACCAAGGACAATTTACAATTATACCTGGCCAATTAACCTACATACCTGTATATCTTTGGAGTGTGGAAGGAAACCGGAGATCCCGGAGAAAACCTACACAGGTCACGGGGAGTACATAGAAACTCCGTATGGACAGCACGCGTACTCGGGGTCCCTGGCATTGTAAGGCAACAACTCTACTGCTGCGCCACCAAGCTGCCCCAAATCAGGTTTTAAGCAATGTCATTGCATTAACTCCTATCCCATGTACTTTAACCTTGCACACTAATCTCTTATTTGGTTCTTTATCAAAAGGCTTTGGGAGTTTATCAAACACAACTTCCCTTCATAAATTCACGTAGACTTTGTCCAATCCCGCTGATGTTTTTTTATGTATCCTGTTATTACATCCTTTATCAAAGACTAGCATTTTCTCTACTACTGAATACAAGGCTAACCAATTCCTTATTTTCTTTCTCAACTTTGCTTTAAAATATCAGAATTACATTTGCCACACACTAAGCTGCAATAAACATTCCATATAATATTTTGAAGCTGACAACCTATGAATGCAGTATTTTCATGCCCACTTATTTTAGTACTGTGGATTACAAATTATCAGGCCCTAGGGATTTATCAGCTTTCAATGCCATCAATCCCACTCTTTTTTTTTAACAAACGCAATCTTTCTTCAATTCCTCTTTTTCATTAGAATCCTGGATCCCTGATATTTCCGGGAAGTATTGGTGTCCTCTTGAGGGTCTGTTCAAGTAAGTTTTAGTATAGTTTAGTTTAGAGATACAGCGCTTCGGTCCAATGAGTCCGTGTCGCCCAGTGATCCCCGTACACTAGCACTATCCTACACATACTCGGGATAATTTACAATTTTTACCAAGCCAATTAACCTACAAACTTGTACATCATTGAGTGCCTGAGGAAACCGGAGCTTCTGGAGAAAACCCAAGCAGATCACGGAGAGAATGTACAAACTCCGTACAGAAAGCAGTCTGCATGGAGTTTGTACGTTATCCCCGTGACCGCGTGGGTGTTCTGCAGGTGCTCCGGTTTCCTCCCACATTCCAAAGGCGTACAGGTTTGTAGGTTAATTGGCTTGTGCTGGTGAAACAAGGTGATCGCTGGTTGGTGCAGACTAGGTGTGCTGAAGGGGCTGTTTCAGGTCTGTATCTCTAAAGTCTAAAGTCACATTCACTCCACATAACTTTGTAGTTCTCTTTGTTTAAACAAGTATAACCTCTCTATGATACAATAACGGAAAGTGACCAAATTTCACCTGAGAAGAAAAGAAGGAAAAGAGGTAGCAGGATTTTATCATTATACATACTTACGAAATGTATTTCATGTACAATATTTTCTGCATAATCAGTTATAGATTTTACAGAACCAACAAACGGTACATGATTATTCAATGTGAATTTCTATGCACTACACTGAAATAAAATTTGGTACATTTATAATTTAAAACATATTTGAAAAAGCTTGTTTTTAAGGGCATAGTTTTCAAACAGCTAATCTGTCATAATATTTTTTACTTTCAAAATAAACCGTTGAAAATTAGAATCTCAATGAAGTGCTTTGTTTGGAACTAAGCACATATGCATAACTCCACAGTGAAAACAAATTCTGATAAGGTTATCAATTAAACTGCAATTTTAATAATCTTTGATGTGGATGTCTCTGTTAATTAACTTTTTGCATTGAGAATTAAGCAATAACGTGGGTCAATTAGGGCCATGTGTAATATAAGCATATGGGTGGGTGTGCAATACTTCTTTGTATTTTTCATTAGTAAATATCCATATTTGTCATATCAATTATATAAATATTTTGCAACATCTTGTAGATGATCCTTCAGGCCAATGAAGTATCACTGATGTGATTGTTAATAATGCCTGGTTACCTTGTATTCAGAAAGCATAGAACTACAATGAGTAACAGATACTGAATGCAAAGTAATGCTAATATACTGTATATATCAACATATATATTCACGGGGAACCATATTTTGGAATTGCAAACTCTCCTTTCGGATTGGAATATTTTTAATAGGTGTTTAGTACATAACATTATTGAATTTACAAAATGCAATATTTTAGAATAACACATGCAATTGTTCTATTTAAAGGGGAAATCACACATATAGTGGAATACAGAAAAGACCCAAGTTGGAAGAAAGTTTTTCAACATCCCTATTTCGTCTCATAGAATTTAACTAAATATGAATATCTGTAAACAAAATTACTCAGATGTTGTCACCTTGCTGTTTTGTTACCTTATGTCGATTAGATTTTGCATGATTATTTTATGGTACTATATGTTGTGACTTTTGCAAGAATATGGGAATATAAGGCCATTGTGCAGGAGAAGCAGCTATTTTACCCGTCTGAACCACTGGTCAATATTATTGATGATCTGTAGCATAACATTTCATATCTGATGTCCACTGACACATGCATTTGTTTTAATTCTTATATTCTGTTATTCACAGACTTAAAATTAACTCATGACCTTACTTAATTCCCAGAATGTTTAGTTCTAATTCTCAGATTGTATCTCCTTATCACTGAGAGCCCAACTTGCAAAAGGAGAAGGAAAGAAAACATTTCTTTAGTCAGAGGGTGGTGAAACTATGGAGTTCTTTGCCACAGAAGGCTGTGCAGGCCAAGTCAGTGGATATTTTTATGTCAGAGATAGATAGATTTTACTTCGGAGTCACGTGAGTGACTTCGTGAAGAATCCCGCTACGGCGCATGCGTGTCATATCGCTAGACGCATGGTGCGAGTCAGACATGGGAGAGGACGTCTCCCTAGAGGAAAATGGAAAGAAGCAGGTAAGAGACTGCAAAATTTTTCCCACTTACCTTGCAGGTAGGAAATGCAAGAAGCTGCGGGAAAGCTGGAGGGGAGAACCGCGGAGACAGCGGGCAGCCAGCAACATCACCAGCAGCCGACGGCACGCGAATCCTCCGGAGAGGAAACAGCTGTGCCCGACGTCGCTCCCCGCACCGGCAACATTCACTGCTGCCGGGCGGGAAGCGAAGCAACACGTCCCGGGGGTTTCCAGACTCAGACGAGTCTGGGTTTGGATGCAGTCACTAGCGGCATCAAGGCCGCTTGAAGCGGCTGGAGGACCAGGGCGAGCGACCAGTACCGTGAGTACGGGGTTTGGTCAGAGGGGTTGAAGCCCTACGAGCAGCCGCGGGTGGCCTATGCTTGGGGCATTTTTTCTGCAGGGTTTTACCGCTACAGAGGGACCAGTGCTGTAAGCACCAGTGTCGGTCCCAGCGGCTAGAACGAGCAGCTGGGAGCGGCCAGTGCTGGGGGCATTGGTGCTCGTTTTTAACGGCTGCAGGAGACCGCGAGGGACCAGTGCTGTAAGCACCAGTGTCGGTCCCAGCGGCTAGAAGGAGCAGCCGGGAGCGGCCAGTGCTGGGGGCATTGGTGCTGGGGGGAAAAACGGATGCAGAAGACCCGAGGAACCAGTACCAGTGTCGGTCCCAGCGGCGAGAGCGAGCAGCCAGGAGCGGCCAGTGTGCTGAGGGCATTGGTGCTGGTTTGACCGGCTGCAGAACAACCACGAGGGACCAGTGTGTGAGCACCAGGGGCGGTTCCAGTGGTTGGAATTAACAGGTTAGTTGCACTGCATTCTGAATTTCTAGGAATGGACAGAGTAACGCGAAGGAGGCTGCGGAGAAGGTGCAGCAAGTAAGTCAGGAGGCACAGGAGTCTCGGATGGAGAGCTGTGCCTGACTTATTCCCGCGCTGGGAAAAATTAACTTCTTGGCCGGGCAGAAGGCAAAAGAAAACTACGTTACTGTGAAAGTGATGGGGATTTGGAGCAGTCACTGGATAAAACTTACCAGTACCGGAGCAGGGAGCTCGAAAGCCGGTACGAGTGGCTGCAGGATGATCAGCCGCCAGCAGGTGCCCGTGAGTACTGGGACCGCAAGGAGCGGCATAGTTATATCGGGCGGCCAAAAGCGACCAGTGCCCGTAGGCATGGGGATCGGCTGCGGGAAATACCGCGTGCGACTAGTGCCCGAGAGCACCAAGGTCGGCAGGAGCGGTCCGATATATTAAAGCACCCGCGATCGACTAGTGCCCGAGAGCATGTAAGTCGGCTGGAGCGGTTGCTGGAGGAAATTCTCCACAGTGGCAGGCTCCGGGATATGGAGGATAGCCACAGTGGGCAAAAAATATAAGTCCCACAGCAGTTTCCCATAAGGGCTGCATGAAATATCAGACGCCTCTGAGGAGGGTATTGAAGGTCTGACTGGGTCAGAATCTGAGAGGTGATGGAGCCACCTTCCCCTATTGAAGGGGAGAAAAACAAGTTGCTGGACATGGTGGGCCAGTACTTTCCAACAAGTACAAACTGGGAAGGATCTCGAGGCCAGGATGGCTGCCAGTGTTAATAAAGACATCACTGTGAAAGTGATGTGGAGAAACAGCCTCCGGATAATACTTACCGATACCGGAGTGAGGATGAGCAGCTGCAACATATAGCGCAGCCAGCAGCGGCCACTTTTGTGGAGCTGGGAAACCGGTACGAGTGGCTGCAGCAGGTTCGGCCGTCAGCGACAGGTGCCGGGGAGTACCGGGACTGCGAGCAACGGCACGACCAATGCCTGTAGGCATGGGGACCGGCTGCGGCAAAACCGTGGCACGAAGGTCGGCAGGAGCAGTTGGATAAATTTAAACACCCGCGATCGACTTGTGCCCGAGAGCACGTAAGTCGGCTGGAGCGGTTGTTGGAGGAACTTCTCCAGAGTGACAGGCTCCAGGATATCCATGATAGCCACAGAGGCAAAGGTGTAAGTCCCTCAGCAGATTACCATAAAGGGCTGCTTGACATTTCATCCTCCTCAGAAGAGGGTGTTGAAGGGCTGCTTGTGTTAGATTCTGAACTAGAGATGGAGCCACATTCACATATGGAGGACGAGAAAACCAAGTTGCTGGACATGTTGGGTAATACTTTAAGCAAGAACAGGCTGGCAAAGATCTAGAGGCCAGGATGGCTGCCAGCATTGGCTACATGTCTGCACATCACCTGCAAGCAAATACCTTTGCTGAGGTGTTGGCAAAACATTTACCTCCAGGAAATTGTGGGGCTCTGAATGTGGCCAGTGTTAACCGAAGTATTTGGAGACACGTTGGTCAGGTATCAGGAGTCAAGATAAAAAATTCAAAACGCTCGGAAAGGTCTCTCGGCGGGCATAACAGCCTTGGGCCGTATGCTAGAGAACATAGACATGACGAATGACCATAAAGATGCTTTAGCGTTTTTTCCAACGTTCAATTTGAACTTCATAATATTAGGAAGGGGGCTATTCAGCCAGCTCTGGATCCAGTTTGCAATCCTGTGCAAGCAAAAGCTATAAAACCCCAAACCCTGTTGTTTGTGGGGGACCTGTCGACACAGGTCAAAGATTTGAAGAGGAGGCCAAGACTTTGGGGCCTAATCAGAGCGGCCATAGGATATCTTGGCAAACGATATCAACCTTGTGGGCCTCCTAATAAAGATAGTACTTATTCTTATAGTACGAGAAATTGGAGAGAGGCCAGAGGTAACCAGCAGCAGCGTCCTTT
This sequence comes from Leucoraja erinaceus, assembly GCF_028641065.1. Classification (NCBI taxonomy): domain Eukaryota; kingdom Metazoa; phylum Chordata; class Chondrichthyes; order Rajiformes; family Rajidae; genus Leucoraja; species Leucoraja erinaceus. The sequence continues at coordinate 62,933,257 of NC_073381.1, read as the reverse complement.
TTTAGGGGTTGGCCCGGGACGCCTACTGTGGAAGATGCGCAAGCATCCACTTCAACATCTACCCTACTCTCAACCTCACGGCCCTCCGCAACCACGGTTGAAACCAAGAAACTAACTAAATTTCCACCGATAACCATGGAGGTAGGTGGGTCTGTGCCTCCAGAATTAATAAGGAGCACGGAAGTTGGAGGGAGGTTGTAATTTCATTTGGAAGCATGGTGTAATATAACTATGGAGAGATATATCCTTAGCAGTATTAAGGGATATCTGATAGAGTTATACTCATACGAAACCCTCCAGTACAACATACTATACATACTATACATACTTACCAAATTAGAACGAGCTAAAGCTCACATAGAACCACAAAGGTTGTTCACTATAAGAGTAATTGAAATGACCAAACATGAACAACAGGAATTTGTCTAAAACATATTTATTAGACATAAGAGACATGGGGGTTTGCCGTATTATTATTGATTTATCAACGTTTAACAATTTTGTGCAATATGTTCATTTTAAAATGGATATTTTTAGCACTGCTACAGAGTTAGTTTAGCGGGCTACTGTATGGCAAGTATTGATCTTCAGGATGCTTACTATACGGTACCCATCAGAGGTGAACACAGGCGGGTTTTTGAAATTTAACGGATGGGATAGCCTTGGCAATACAAGGCGCTACCAAACAGGCTAACATCAGCTCTTACATTATTTACAAAAATTCTTAAACCAGCCTTGGCATTGCTTAGACAGCAAAATCTAACTGAAAAGTATCATTTATCTTCTGAAAGCAACGCCTTTATGGCTATATTTTCAGTTGGCACGAGAGTTGTATATTAATACATCATCAGTGAACTGAGTTAAGGACCTGCCCTACTGATGTTACTTTCAGCAACTGTCTTCGACCTTCAAACTTGAGGGCACTCACTTGAAAAACCTTGAGCTGGATCGACTGTCAACGATGGAATAGTGCTAGAAGTGCATTGTTGAGTTACTTATGGCAAGGCACAGAAAGACAGGCTGTGGGCGCACATCCTCTAGTAGTAAAACTGTTACGAGGCATCTTTAACACCACCCACAAAGGTCTAGATACAGCCAAATCTGGGATGTGAGTGTGGTTCTAACCATGCTAGGGATTGGTTGCGGGCTACAGTTTTAACTCTGAACAAACTCACTATAAAAATGGTAATGCTAATGGCGCTGGTCACAGCGCAAAGAGTCCAGTCATTTCAGAAATTAAGATTGGATAGCTTGACTGTGGCGACAGGAAGTTTGATATTTGGGATCCAGGACCTTATCAAGCAAAATAGACCAGGATCAGCGGGTCAGGTCATAGAAGTCATCGCCTATCCGCAGGACAAACGCCTCTGTGTAGTGAAACACATTGTGTTATATATTGACAGAACAAAGGCTATCAGAGGCAATGAAAAGGCTCTTTTGATTAGCCATAAGAAGCCGTACCATAGAGTCTCGACTCAGACCATTTCGCGGTGGCTGAGATATGGCTTAATAAAGGCGGGAGTGGACACTATGTATTCAAATCTCACTCCACTACGGCTGCAGCTACTTCGGCAGCTAATCGCCTAAAGGTATCGATGGACCAAATCCTCAGGATTGCAGGATGGTCATCAGAGAGAAAACGTTTCAGAGATTTTACAACAAACAAGTTAGGAATGAAGAAACGTTTTTCGCAAGGAAATTTTAAGTTCTATATAATTTATACCTGAAGCTTACAAGGTTTATGATTTGATTTAATAATATTATTTATCATTTACGTTTAAAAATTGGTATGAATGTATTTCTTGAATATCAGTAACAATTTCTCCCAAACTACCAAGGCAGTTGTGAAGCATGGACTCGCTCCACGGCATGAGGTCACAGAGCTTTGAAATCTTCACGAAGTCACTCACGTGACTCCGAAGTAAAATAGTAAGATTAAACGAGAACTTACCAGTTTGAAGTTTGATCTTTATTTTATGAGGAGGAACGTTGAGGGAATACGTGCCCTCCGCTCCCACCCTCATATGGTCATAACTGAAACTGGTATCTCTTTAATAATCTTACTATCTTAGGTCATTATAGTGTATCTGTGACCTCACACCGCTGCTTTGAAGGATGACACGCATGCGCCGTAGCGGGGTTCTTCACGTATTCCCTCAACGTTCCTCCTCATAAAATAAAGATCAAACTTCAAACTGGTAAGTTCTCGTTTAATCTTACTATTATTGATTAATATAGGTTTCAGAGATTATGGGGAGAAGTCAGGTGAATGGGTTTAGGAAGGAGAGATAGATCAGTCATGATTGAATGGTGGAATAGAATTGATGGGCTGAATGGCCCAAATTCTACTCCTATTCATTATGACCTTATGACCTTATTTGGATTCAGGCTTCAATCAATTTGCTCGCAAGCTCTGACAAAGTCAAAGGAAGGAAATAACAGCATCAAAATAAAAGCATCTGATATGACAAAGGCATACTAGCAATTAAACACAGTTAACAAAATGATGGTTGAGCAGATGTGAGATGAAGGAGAAGCATTTACTTTTGAAACATAAGCTTCAAACCAGACTACGATTTTGTTTCAGGCTCTGTAATCACCTCCAGCAGTATAACCTGAGGGAATAGGATTTTGTATTTGACCGACATAGAAGGCCGCAGATGCTGGAATCTTGGGCAAAGAACTGCTGGAGGAAATCAAAGGGTCAGGCAATGGAGGTGGGGGAAATAGAGGACACATAGAAAGGGGTGATGAGATAAAGGATAAGGCGCAGAAGGAAAAAGAACTCTGTGATTAGGGGAGGTGATGGAGGGGAAAGGACAGACAACATTTTGGATCGGGTCCTTTCTGGAGTAAAAGGGAAGACAAAAGTGCTGGGGAAACTCAGCAGGTGCGGCAGCATCTATGGAGCGAAGGAAATAGGCAACTTTTATGGCCAAAACCCTTCTTCAGACTGATGCAGTGTGGGAGGGGGGGCGGGAAGAAGAAAGGAAGAGGAGGAGCCCGAGGGCTGAGGGGGAGCTGAGAAGGGTGGACGAGCAAGAGCTACCGGAAATTGGAGGTTAATGTTCAAGCCGCTGGGGTGCAAACTGCCCTAGCGGAATATGAGATGCTGCTCTTCCAATTTCCGGTGGTGCTCACTCTTGTCATGGTGGAGGCCCAGGACAGAAAGGTCGGATTCGGAATGGCAGGGGTAGTTGAAATGCTGAGCCACAGGGACATCAGGTTGGTTGATGCGGACCAAGCGGAGGTGTTCGGCGAAACGATCACCAAGCCTACGCTTGGTCTCACCGATGTAGATCAGCTGACATCTAGAGTAGCGGATACAATAGATGAGGTTCGAGGAGGCACAGGTGAACTAGGGGTACAGGAGGACTAGGGGGACTCTGTCCTTGTTCCGAGTGGGGGAATTGGGAGAGAGAGCAGTGTTGTGGGGTATTGAAGAGACCGTGGTGAGAGCCTCATCTATAGTGCGGGGGGGGGAGGGGGGGGGGAACCCACCGTTCCCTGAAGAATGAGGACATTTCCGATGCCCTGGACAGGAGATGGGTGTATAAAGAGGTGAGGCAAAGCAGTGGGGAAAGAACTGGCAATTGGTAGGTGGATCCAGGCAAGGAGTTGATGGCAAATGAGCCAAGTGGGGGAAAGAACAGTGCATATAGTAACCAGGACTGGAAATGTAGATGATATGGAAAAGACAAAGGAATTCAGATGGTAGAATCTGATGAGAAAGGAAGGTGAGAGTGCAATGTAACCAGAGGGACAGCTGGTGGTTAGATTGGAATGGGGTTGAGGGAAATCGAGGGCCCAGAGTGGATAGGAGTGGACAATGAGAAGATGGAAGAGGTAGAGCAGGAAAGGAAACTGGATGATCGGAGGGGGGAGGTGGAAGAGAAGGTGTGTATGTGAGGACACAGGTGGATCAGAAGGAGAGAGGGGTGTGGCAGGTACCTGAATCTTGAGATAAACCTCTCCCCCTCACCTAATATGACACAGATTTACACTGAGAGTGGTGAATCTCTGGAATTCTCTGCCATAGAATGTAGTTGAGGCCAGTTCATTGGCTATATTTAAGTTGGGTGTGGCCCTTGTGTCTAAAGGAATCAGAGGGTATGGAGAGAAAGCAGGTACAGGATACTGAGTTGGATGATCAGCCATGATCATATTGAATGGCGGTGCAGGCTTGAAGGGCCGAATGGCCTACTCCTGAACCTATTTTCTATGTTTCTATGTAAGACATGTAAGTTTGTAGGTTATTGGCTTCTGTAAATTGTTCCCATGGTGCAGGATGGAACTAGTGTACGGGTGATTGTTGATCGGCGCACTCAGTGGTCCTAAGTGGATGTAATAAATGGAAAGGAAAACTAAGGAAGTTAAAAGTGAGTAAAGATCACAACTTTTTTGTCTCAATTGATAATAAAACACATAAGTCCTATGTAGCCCAGAAGTCCCCCTTTGTCCTGTTTTCCTGTGGTTACTGCATTCCAATCATCTCATGAAAGCCTGCCTCTGGGCTTCTAAATTGGAGGTCTGATTTTTCATTACTTGTACTTCCTATCTTGAGAAGTACAAATAAATCTACATTTATGAATACTAGTTACATATTTTGTTTTGTTTGTCTCATGAATATGCAGGGACCCCACATTGATATGTAGGGAAGCACATGGATATGCAGGGAATGGAGAGATTATGGATTATGTGCAGGCAGAAAAGGTTACTTTCAGCACAGACATTATGGCCTGAAGGGCCTCTCCCTTTGTGGCACTGGTCTACTCAATATGCTGGAGTAGCTCAGTGGATCAGACAACATCTATAGGGGACATGGAGAGGTGCCATTTCAGGGTCCTGACTTGAAACACTGCCTCTCCATGTCCTCCAGAGATGCTGCCTGCATTTACCCCTGCATCAAGATTCCAGCTTCTTAAGTTCCTTATGCCGACACTGTACTGTTATAGCCAAGTCAAGTCAAGTCAAGAGAATCAGAGTTTATTGTCATGTGTCCCAGATAGGACTATGAAACTTGCTTGCTGCAGCACAACAGAATATTGTAGGCATAAATGCAGAACAGGCCAGTGTGTCCATATACCATAGAATATATATATATATATATATATATATATATATATATATATATATACACATAAATAAACAGATGAAGTGCAATAGGCTGTTATAGTTCAGAGTTTGTTTGAAGTTGTGTTTAATAGCCTGATGGCTGTGGGAAAGTAGCTGTTCCTGAACCTGGATGTACCAGAATTCAGGCTCCTGTACCTTCTACCTGATGGCAGCGGAGAGATGAGTGGGTGTCCTGGATGGTGTGGGTCTTTGATGATGTTGGCAGCCTTTTTGAGGCAGCGACTGCGATAGATCCCCTCGATGGTAGGCAGTGTTTAGAACCTTCTGCTGTTGGACGCTCCTGGACGCTCAATTTGCCGAACCAAGCCACGATGCAACCGGTCAGCATGCTCTCTACTGTACATTTTATGTTTTAAGATTGGACATTTGCTTTGTTTAGCTTGGTAGATAGAATGATTTCAAAGCCTTCCCTCAACAACTGTAGTTTAAATAATAACCCTGAAAAATTGCAAAAATTTCCAAAAAAAGAAAATTAGCCTCCATGTTTTTCAAACTGTATTAGATCTATGCTGACAGAATATATTACTTGTCTAACTTCGAGGTAAATTCAGTGCAAGATGGTGAATGTCTTCATTCTATGATGGTTCTTCAGGGGCCTAGTGAAAATTGATTTGATGTGCTCCCCTTAGACATGCATCCATTGCACTGAGCTGCTTAAGGTGAATTCCAATACGTCAGCAGGGGATATGCATAGGGGCTGTGGAAGATGAATAGGCAAACTATTTACAATGAGTACAGAATGAAATCACGTCTTTGTGACCTTGGATCTTCCTACTCCTGAAAGTATAGTATATTCAAGTGTTGAGACTTTTCCAGGAGAATCAAAGATCATGGGCTTTAGGTTGCAGGTTAGCATTATCTTATTGCATTGGCAGAGCAGGCTTAAGCGCTTACACATGGCCCGCTCTTGCTTAAATTTCTTAATTTCTTCTGTTAATATTATTGAGGCCTTGTTTTCCATTCAGTATATGCTGGCATCTATATACACTATTAAAGAATGTTTGTCATTATTGCAGATTTTTCTTATGATTCATCCTTGAAAACAGGTCATGGCAGACAAAAGGAGTATTTTTCGGTGTGCTTTACATTTACCGCTTGTTGAGGTAAATAATAGAACTAATGTCCCTTTTGGATGGTGGTGAATGCGATTTAAGAGGCTTTTGGATGGGCACATGGATATATAGCGAATGGAGGGATATGGATCATGTGCAGGCAGATGAGGTTAGTTTATCTTGACATCTTGGTCAACACAGACATTGCAGGCTAAAGGGCCTGTTCCTATGCTGTGCTGTGCTGTACTAGATTCCGTGTTGCAGATCACAGTGAATTTAGGAGAAACCATTCCAAATTACATCTTTGGACAATACGAGTAAGAACTGGAATTAGAGAAGTAAATTACAGGAAAGATCACATAATCCCTGAAAGTTTGACGATGATTATACCCGTTTCATGATTTTGAAAATAATAGGTGGAGAGAAACTAGTTCCACTCTTTGCAAAGTTTTAAATGAAAGGATATCATTGAAAATAATAAAGACAGGAATTTTATGAGTGAAGTTAGGAGCTGAAGTTTTCTGATGGCTCTTCAGGGGCCTAATTAAAATTGATTTGATCTGTCTCTCCTCAGACATGCATCCATTGTACAGAACAATGGGAAAGAGGTTGGAAGAAACATGACATTTCCTTTTGGAAATGACAATTGATGAAATATAAGTTGTTAATTTTCTATCCAGTATTTTTTTCAACCCAATACACTCAATTAAATGAGGCTGGAAAACTGGTTGCAATCTCATTATATGGTAAAGCAGACAGGAGAAATAAAGATTCTTATTCCTCCTCTGTTCCAGTAATCCATGGAAGAGCAGCAAACATCCATTGTTTATCTCTACTATATTTTTGATTTATGGAGGAAGAGAAGGACTAAGCTAAAGACAACCTAATGGACGACCTAATCCACGAGTTTAGAAGACCCTAAACGAGTTGAAAAAAATATCAAGGTCGTGTTGACTGGCCGAAGTAAAATACCTCCTACGACCTCCTACGACCCCCCTCGACCTCAGTCTTCCACACCTAAGATCAACTACGACTAGCTACGAGTGGAAAATGATCACATGATAAAATGATGTCATGTTTGCATTTTTTTTCTCGGGCCAGTTACCGACCTACGACTATCTACGACTATCTACGACTATCTACGACTATCTACGACTACCATCACGACCTATTATGACCTACCTATGACCTATCTACGAGTAAAAAGTATCAATTTTTTCCATGCCAAGCTTTTTTTTGTACTCGTTGACATTTTTTATCAGGCTGGAAAAAACGCAGCAACCTACTTGAGGCCACGAGTACGCGGAGACCACTCATGAGCATGAGGAAGAGGTACGAAAACCTCCTACGACCTCATGGCGACCATGCTGCGTGTATGAGTTAAGGGCAAACTCGGCAGAGGTCGCCAATTAGGTAGTGAAAGTGGGACGGGGATTTAAGGATCCTGGAATTGCAGGCTGCATTAGAGGAACTTTGTATCCAGTGAACCCCATGTGAGAATCTACAGCTGAAGACACAGAGATGCAATCAGGGCAGTAATGCCAGGATCTTAAAACATATATTATGCTTGGATTATTCCGCATGCCCAAAACTAAAGTACAGTCATTAATCTTTCACAGAAATGGCATTGCCTGTGGTCATCAAAATCTTAAGCATTTTATCCTTTGGGATGATTTCAAGCTGCCAGTCATGGCATCAACAATCTAAGACAATCATCTGCCAGTTGAAGTGTGAAACACCCTACTGATATTTTGTTTTCTCGAGCTAGTAGGTTTGTATTCTTTTACATAGATGACTGCACAAAAGGGCTGCAATCATATAATGACAGGAACCAGAACTCCAGGGAATCATAGAATCATGTAGCTCTGTAACGCACTGATCAAATTCAAGTTTCAACTCTGTTTTAATATTTGAGGCATAAAGAAAAATCACTACCACGGACATCAAGACATGATTTTAAAAATCAAATAAAAAGTTGATTATCACTTTATTTAATAAGCCTGTTGATGGTGAGGCAACCATTGGCTGAATAGAATTTTCTCTTAAATGAAAATAATAAAAATGCAGATGCTGGAAATCCGAAATAAAGGGAACTGAACCAGAAAATAACACCATTTGAATATTCAGGGCTCATTCCCCACTGTGAATGGAGATGATCTGCCATGCAGTGACCCAATCTATGTTTGGTTTCAGAAGTGACCACAATGTGAACATCATGTGTAGTACTCTAGATTGGAGGAAACTCGGATGGACAAAATACTTCACCTAGAAGGAATGTTGGATCCCTGGATAGTAGGAATAATGAAATGAAATGAGAGGACAAGTGTTGCTTTTCTTGCAGTTGCATGGGGGAGTGCTGTAAGAATAGTGGTTGGTTGGGTTGGAAGAGAAAAAAAAGGAATGGAATAGGGAACAGTCCGTTCAGAATGCTGAAATGGGAAAGGTCGGAATGTGTTTGATTATGGAATCTGATTGAAAGTGGCAGGAAACATAGAAACATAGAAAATAGGTGCAGGAGGAGGCCATTCGGCCCTTCGAGCCAGCACTGCCATTCATTGTAATCATGGCTGATCGTCCCCTATCAATTACCCATGCCTGTTTTCTCCCCACATCCCTTGACCACCAGCCCCCAGAGATCTACCTAACTCTCTCTTACATCCCTCCAGTGATTTGGCCTCCACTGCCCTCTGTGGCAGGGAATTCCATAAATTCACAACTCTGGGTGAAAACGATTTTTCTCACCTCAGTCTTAAATGACCTCCCGTTTATTCTAAGTGTGGCCCCTGGTTCTGGACTCGCCCAACATTGAGAACATTTTTCCTGCATCTAGCTTGTCCAGTCCTTTTATAATTTTATATGTTTCTATAAGATACCCCCTCATCCTTCTAAACTCCAGTGAATATAAGCCTAGTCTTTTCAATCTTTCCTCATATAACAGTCCCGCCATCCCAGGGATCAATCTTGTGAACCTACACTGCACTGCCTCAATCACAAGGATGTCCTTCCTCAAATTAGGAAACCAAAACTGTACACAATACTCCAGATGTGGTCTCACCAGAGCCCTATGCAACTGCAGAAGAAACTCTTTACTCCTATACTGAAATCCTCTTGTTATGAAGGCCAACATTCCATTAGCTTTCTTCACTGCCTGCTGTACCTGTAAGCCAACTTTCAGTGATCAGTGTACAAGGACGCCCAGGTCTCGCTGCACCTCCCCCTTACCTAACCTAACCCCATTGAGATAATAGGAAATGCTAAGGATATTGATCATATGTGGACGTTGGTATGGTAGAAAGAGGGACCAAATTATTCTATACTTGCTCTCAGGAGGCGATAGGATAATGAAAGAGATATTGGAAATAGATGTGATCCTAAGCCTCTGAAAGGCCAGCAGGGATCAGTAATGTTGCAGGACAGAGGAGCCCAAGAGGTAGGTGTATGGTTAGTCAGAATGGTGTGACCTTGGTACAATATTTCAGTGATGTTTGTAACAATGAGGGACTGAGTAGTAGGGTCCCAAAAAGGAGATGAAAGGTGACTATCTTAAATGTACCTAATAGATGCAGAAGTCACAGTGCTGATTCTGAAGGAATGAACAGCAGACCACCAATGTAGATGAAAATCCTGTGTTATAAGTACGAAAGGCATCATCATATGCCCTTTTGCACACCGTGTTTTCTGTGCATTTCGCAGTAAATATATGGAGGATACTGAATAAAAATTGCCTATTTCATGAAATTCAGTTATCTCCTTGATTTTCATTAATGCATATGTTTCATAGGTTCAAAAATGTGATGCTACGATATCTTTTTTCTGAACAAATCAGTGTTACCTGATGTTTGAGCATGCATGAGCTGTTTATATATTTATGACAATCCAATCTTTGGAATAAAAGTAAAATAATTACCTATGATTTATATTTGCCACGTTTGCTCAGAATCAGTATATGTAAAATTCTTATTTTGCAAATATGTGATAAAAATGATAAATTCTTAAACTATTTTATCTGCATTAAAATCGCAAAATGAACGGAATTCACTCCATTATTTTCTATTTAAATAAACTGGATTCATTATTAATAGGCCATGTGGTATCTAATATGTTGTACGTCTCCACTTGTGAACTGACCATAATCCACCTTTGACTTTGCTCTTCCTACGTTATTTATCAGTGTCAGTTGTAGAGAAACTTACAATATCATGTATCTGGTGCCTGCAAGATGAAGTCATTGTACGCTGATCTCATATCTGGAAAGTCAATCACAAAGCAGTAGAGTTACTGTACTCTCAGGGAACACTGATATGAGGGTAGGAATTATTATTGCTTTATATTCGAAGAAGCCCAGTGGAAATAATTTCTTTGATTTTGTTTAATTAACTGGGGCAAACTGCTGTTAACCAGGATTTGAGGGAAATAACATGTCCAATGGCGTATGTTCTAGTGCAGTCAGGGGATAAAGGAAACATTGACGAAGGTAAAGGTTGAAATGGTAGGAAGATGCTGAAGCCAAGTTAGGGTAAGAAAGCAACTGAAAGGACAGTTGCTGCAGGAATATGTTAATGAGCTGTTTTAACGAGCAAGTTCCAGGATTCCTGAAGGTGGCAGCACAGGTAGATAAGGTGGTGAGGTAGGTTCATATGATACTTGGTGCGGATTCTACCAACATTTGGAGAGACAGGATCTGTTTAGAGATAATTGGCAGGACATTGTGAGTGGGAAATTGTCTCATGAATCGGAGAATTGTTTGAAGAGGTCACCAAGAAGATTGATAAGGGCAGCATAATGAATGCTGTCTATGTGTACTTTGCCAAGGCCTTTGACAATGCCTTGCATGGTAGGCTATATTGGAAGGTTTTGCACTGAATTTAGGATGAGCTGGCCAACAGTCATAGCAGTATTGGATTGAGTAATCTTTAAGGGGCTGTCCCACTGCGGCGACCTAATACGTGAGTTCAGAAGAGTGTCTTCCACCTTCAAGCTCGAGGGCACTCACCAGGAAAACCTCGAGCTAGATCGACCGTCAGCGATGACACTGCAAACAGGAACACTCACACACAACACACAACACACAACACACACACACACACCACACACCACACACACACACACCACACACACACCACACACACACACACCACACACACACACACCACACACACACACACCACACACACACACACCACACACACACACACACCACACACACACACACCACACACACACACACACACACACACACACACACACACACACACACACACACACACACAACACACACACACACACACACACACCACACACACACACACACACACACACACAACACACAACACACACACACACACACACACACACCACACACACACACACCACACACCACACACACCACACACACCACACACACACACACACACACACACCACACACACACACACACACACACACACACACACACACACACACCACACCACACACACACAACACACAACACACACACACACATACCACACAACACACACACACAACACACACACACACACACACACACACACACACACACACACACACACACACACACACACACACACACACACACACACACACACACACACCACACACCACACACACACACACACACACACACACACACCACACACACACACACACAACACACACACACCCACCGCGGCGGGGCCAGGGAAAGCAGGGGAGCGCTGTCACACCCGCGATGAGGAAAGTAAAAGATAGCTGCACACCCGAGAGTGCAAAGAGGAAAAGGGGGAAGAAGATGGAGACTTTTAAGCAGCCAGACAACTTTTAATCAAGCGGAGTTGGGCGATCGTTTCGCCGAACACCCCCGCTCGGTCCGCAATAACCAAGCTGACCTCCCGGTGAGTGCAAAGGGATGGCCACAGCGAGAGAAGGGGGAGGAACAGACCTCATATTCCGTTTGGGGAGTCTGGGGGCAGAACACTTTTCCCAAGTTAGTCCAGACAACTGTCTCCTCCCATCCCCCAGCCTTCTGGCTACTCCTCCTTTTCCCTTTCTTGTCCCCACCCACCCCCGCCCCCGATCAGTCCCGAAACGTTTCCATAGATCCTTGAGTCCTGAAAACTGAAGTTTGGCAGGCAATGAGCCCTTTAAAATGACCAATTAAAATGCGAAGGAGCTTGCCTATAGCTGCCCTCGACAGCCTGTAACTACATAGCGACCCCGCTCCACTGCACTACGAGTTCTAAAGAATCATGCCGAACAATTTTTACTCGCGGAAAAATTTTCAACACGCTGAAAAATGTTCCGCAACCTAGCTGAGGCCGCGAGTATGCGGGAACTTCCCTCGAGCATGAAGGAGAGTTCCAGTGACCTCATAGGACCTCCTAGGACCATGTGTTGGCCATGCTGCGAGTTTGAGTCGAGGGCAAAGTCTTCTAAACTCGCAGATTAGGTCGCCACAGTGGAACTGCCCGTTTACCATTTTCCATAGCCTCCTTCATTTCAGGGGATTCAAATACTGAATCAGGCAATGATGCAGGCCATACAGCAGTAGAGATTTGACAGAATATGCTTTAACATACTGAATCTCCTCAATCTCCTAAGTAAACGCATTGATGAGCTTTCTTTGTGATTGTATCAATGTACATGTCCCAGGAGAGATCTTCAATTATGTGTGCCGAGGATCTTGAAGTTGTTGGCTCTTTCCACTGCTGTCCCATCAAAGAAGATAGGTCCATGTATCCTTGGCTTTCCCTTCCTGAAGTTTCGGACTGGAGGCCTGTAACTAGTGGTGAGCCTCAGGGATCGGTGCCGGACCCATTGGTGTTCGTAGTTTATATCAATGATTTGGATGAGAATGTACAAGGTGTAGTGCGTGGGTCTCAAAATGAGGCAAGTAGTCCGAAGTTTGAGAAGCACTTTACTTTATTTCCTCCCGGTTCAGGGGAAGACGAAACCAGGGAAAGATGGCACCCAAACCCTGCCTTTTATACCCTCCGGCTAAGGACCGCCTCCGGACTGCGCCACTCCTGTGCCGAGGGGTTCGGCAGTATAATGGCACGACCCTTAGGAGCCGCCACAAATGCATGATTAGTGATTGGTGAGTTTACAGATGACACTAAAATGGGTGATATCATATCTAGCGAAGATGGTTATCAAAAATTACAACATGAACTTGATCAGGTGGGCAATTGAGCTGAGGGAGGACTGATGGAGTTTAATATAGACAAGTGCAAGGTGTTGCATTTTGCAAAGTCAAGGCAGGGCGGGACCTTCACAGTGAATGGCAGGGCCACGGAGAATGTTGTAGAGCAGAGGGATTTAAGAATGCATGTACATAGTTCCCTGAAGTATACAGTTCCCTGATGTTATGTTACAGTTGTACATTTCCAGTGTTGTGTTCAGTTCTGGTCACCCTGCCATAGGAAGGATGTTGTTAAGCTGGAAAGAGTGCAGTGAAGATTTATGATGTTGTTGCTAGGACTCGAGGGCCTGAGATATAGGGAGAGGTTGAACAGGCTAGAGCTTTATTTCTTGGAGTGCAGGAGGCTGTGAAATAATCTTACAGAAGTGTATAAAATCATGAGAGGAGTAGATAATGTGAATGTATAGTTATTACTAATGGAGCTTGGCATTCTTTCTCTAGTTAGATACCTAGAACATAAAACATAGAACAATACAATACTGGAAAGAACCTACAGCCCTTAAAGACTGTGCCGAACATGATGCCAAGTGAAGATAATCCCCTCTCCCTGCATGTGATCCATATCCTTCATTCCCTGTATATTCATGTGATGACATGCTTCTTTTTTTATTTTTACTGGCAACTGGATAATATCAAATTTCCTGCATCATTTTCCATTTGCCAAATCTTTGTCCACTCACATAACTTAGCTATACTCCTCTGTAGCTTTGTTTTGTTCTTTTCTTAACTTTCCTGCCCATCTATGTGCATTTAACAAATTTAAGAGCTACTCGTTCAGTGCATTCATCCAATATGGATTTTAAATATTGGGGATTCAACACTAATCCCTGTGGCATAGCAGGGTTTTCCAATCAGCAAAAGTTATGCCTGCTTTGTTTTACGTTAACTAGCCAATCCTTTACCCATATCAACTGCTACTTGGAAAGTTTTGTTTTTATTTTACACAACACCTTTTGATGTGACACCTTATCAATTATCCTTTGGAAACCTACAGTATATATTGTACCATGACTGGATCCCCTTTACCCAGAGCACACAAAAAGAACTCCAATATATTGTTCAAATGAGATTTTCCTTTCTTAAAGTTTAGAAGCAGGTAATCGGTCATCAAATGTTTATGGGGAAGTTAAATAAATCATAATAAATAAGTACTGCAGCAAATTATTTTCTTTTTTAAATCCCTGATATATACAGGAAAAATAAATATCTTCAATGGGAAATCATTGGAAATAGTGCATGGCAGAATATTTGTACATGAAACCAAAGTATTAGTCTTACAATTTATATACAATAATTAGTTGCAAATTAATATTTTCGTATTAAATATTTATAGGTTCTTAATATCATTTTGATTCAACACGTTAAATTTATTGAGAGTACTGAGCTGGCTTAAGTTAACAACTTAATGGTGCGTGAACATTTATTTCACAGTGAAAATAATTTTATAGAGTTCAACACAGTGTTAAAAGACAGTAATGAGAATAAACTAGCAAGATTCTTGATTTAGGCAAAGTTGACTTCCAAACGATTAGACTAACTACTATAAATTGGGCAAATGCCGCTGATGCATAAAATCATGGAAGCTCTGTTGGAGATATTATCAAAATAATTGAGTGTGTTAATATGTGTTGTTTTCCTTATGTGCAAAACCTCTGTTTGCACAATAGAGAAACCCGGATGACTAAAACGGGAAGGGACAATAATGGAAATTCATGCGGAAAGATCAAATTCATCATCATACTTTATTAGCCAAGGATGTTTTGCAACATGCGAGGAATTTGATTTGCCATAGTCATACCAATAAAAAGCAACAAAAACACAAAATACATTTTAATATGAACATCCATCACAGTGACTCCTCCACATTCCTCACTGTGAAGGAAGGCAAATAAAAAAAGTTCAATCTCTTCCCTTCTTTGTTCTCCTGCGGTCAGGGCGCTTGAGCCTTCCGTTGACGGGATGATCTTGGCTCCCGTAACCGATGGTCGGGCCCCCAGCGATCAAGGGCGATCAAGCTCCCGCAATGGGGGGATCTCAGCTCCCCCACACCGGGTGATCGACCCCAGGTCAGGGCTGGTTGAACCTCTTGCAACTTGGAGCTTCCCGACATACATTACCCAAGGCTGCGAGCTCCTCGATGTTGAAATCCGCAGGCCCGTGGTGGGAGCATCGATCCCAGGGTGAGGGATTGAAGGTTCTGATGGTAACTCCACGGCCCCGCAGTGGGGCTCAAAGTCAGTCTCGAGCAAGGCCTCCAGCTCCATGATGTTAGGCCGCAGAGCGACTGGAGATACGATCCGGAAAACAATCGCATCTCCAGCTAGGTAAGAGATTGAAAAAAAAGTTTCCCACGACCCCCTCCCACATCCCCCACATAAAACAAACTGGAGAATATTAACACATCTATGTTACTAAAACTCTTTGATTGTGCCAGCAATGTCACTGCTCTGCTTTTTCCTATCTTCTTTCAAACACTAGGCCACAGCCTTCCCATTTTCAAATATTCTACTCACATTTTTCCCGTCGAAGCGATAAGCATCTTCCCGTCACATTCCAACCTATATTTCCAAAGTTATTCTTGATTTAAAGTTTTAAAAAAGCCAAAACTGCTTTCTCAGAGAGCGTCCAGTGCTGATGTCACAATGCCTCTCACTGTGAACCAATCACAATGGGCTCTCAAGCTGTGCAGGCCCCTGGTGCTGCTCTACGACCTGCGTAGGTCCTGGGCAGAGAATGGGAGTGAGGGGAGGAGGATGAAGGAAATGAGGAGGAGGGAGATGGGGTAGGGTCTCTACCCCCATCCTCTCTGCCCCTCTCCCTCTCTATGCCACTCCCCTCCCTCTAACCTCCCACACTACTCCTCTCCCTCTCTCTCTCTCTCTACCCTCCCTCCCCCTCCCTCTCCCTCTCTACTTCCTCCCGCTCCCTCTCTACCCCCCCCCCCTTTACCCCTCCGCTGCCCCTCCCTCCCTACCCGGCCTCCCTCTCTACCCCCCTCCCTCTCTAGGGAGTGGTTACTATTGGGACCTATGAGTGATTGGTGGAATATTGCATTTGGGGACCAGCCCTGCCCTGTGACGTCGCACGACCCCACCCCTGCGTTGGGGGACGGGACGAATGGGTCCAACTTGGTCTATACTTTTTAAAACACACTGAAAATAACAAAGAAGACGAAAATACATCAAAATTAACACTGAAGAAATGAAGAAGCAGTCTGATGAAGTCCCATCCACCACGATACTTCATCTGTCCATTTCTTCCCTACATTCCACCTGTCCCGCTAAATTCCCACAGCATGTTTAGCTCAAGATTGCAGCATCTGCTGTTTCTTGTGTCTCAAAACCAATGCTGTTTGGTAAAAGAAAATATATCAAGGAAACATGGTGCCACCATCAGAAACATTGGTCCAAAAAGAAAATAAAGCATTATAGTAAACAAAAAGACGGTAAAGGCATTTTATCAGTATTTACAGGAGAGGAAGAGTATTCTGGACATCTTGGATACCAAGTAAGGAAAAATTACCAAAATTAGCATAAGCAAAATAATAATGAGTGAAATAATACAGCACCGACTAGAAAATACACAAGATTCCCCTCTAGGTCTTTAGAATAAGTGAGACCCTGTGGATGTTTGATCCATAATCTTCCCCATTTTTTTTAAAATCAGATACTATTCATTTAGTTTGGAAATGTTTGTGAGGGGAAGACCAATTAGCTTGGTATTTGATGTTTCAAACTTTTTAATGGTCATTATTAATAATACAGACACTTCACACCTTGAACAATTTTAATTGACTAGCCTAGATTTGTAAAAGTACCTAATGAGTCTGATTGTATTTTTTGAAGAGATGACGCATGTAATCAACAGGGTATCTCTGTGAATGTTATTTGTATGTACTTCCATAAAATTTCTGAAAGAGATTAATTACTAATCTGCTCCAATGATGCACAATCTTCTGAGAAAAGGAATAAAAGCCACCTCATCCTTGTTTAAATTGGTAACATATTATTTTAAAACAGTGCCCCTGAGTTTTAGATTCTCACTACAATATTCAACCTCTCCCTGGCCAAGTCCATGGTCCCTGCCTGCTTCAAAAGATCCATCATTGTACCTGTACCAAAAAATGCCTCCCCAGTTTGACTGAATGACTACCGTCCGGTAGCCCTCACCTCGGTAGTCATGAAATGCTTTGAGAGGCTGGTGAAGAAACACATCTGCGCCTTCCTGCCTCGCAACAAGGACCCGCTACAAATTACATACCGCCCGAACAGATCCATGGACAATGCAGTCTCCCAGGTTCAGCACACCGCTCTCTCTCGCCTTGAGAACCAGAAGGGGGGCTATGTAAGGATGCTGTTCATTGACTTCAGTTCAACCTTCAACACAATAGTCCCCACCAGACTTGCTGAGAAGCTGCTGGAATTGGGGCTCAACACCCCCCTGTGTGCCTGGGTCATGGACTTCCTCACTGCCAGGCCCCAGGTAGTCAAGATGGGAGGAAATACATCGAAGCCCCTCACCCAGAGCACAGGATCCCCCCAGGGTTGCGTCCATGACTGTGTGACCAGGTTCAGCTCCAACTCTATAATCAAGTTTGCTGGTGACACCGTGGTGGTGGGCCTGATAACGATGTCAGGACAACAGCCTCCTCTTGATCATCAAACAAACTAAGGAGCCGATCGTGGACTTTAGGAGGGCACAACATCCGAGGACGTACACACCATTGAAGATGAATGGGAATACTGTGGATAGGGTGAGCTGCTTTAAATACCTGGGAGTCCACATTTCAGAGGATCTGACATAGACATTACATGCTGCCGCAGTGGTGAGTAAGGCAAGGCAGCACCTTTACCACCTCATGCTGAGGAAATTCAGAGTGTCTTTGAGGATCCGCCAGTGCTTCTACTCAGCGACTGTGGAAACATCACAATTTGGTTTGGGAACTGCTCTGCCCAGGACAAGAAGGCTCTGCAGAGAATAGTGCATTTGGCCGAACGCACTATGGGAACGACACTCGCCCCCCTGCAGGAACTATACATCAGAATGTGCAAATCCAGAGCCAACAAGATCATGGGGGACCCCTTCCACCCCAGCAACAGACTGTTCCAGCTGTTACGGTCAGACAAACGCCTCCGTTGCCATGCTGTGAAAACGGGAGGATGAGAAGGAGTTTCTTCCCAGAGGCCATTAGGACTGTGAACTCCTATCTCACCAGGGACTAACTTACTGTACCAATTTACTGTGGTGTGGTGTGTTTTTAATATTGCTGTTTTTTTCTTTTTTTTCCTCCCACAAATATGTAATATGTGAATATGTGATTCTGTTCCATTCTGTTTTGTAGTTATTTTGCATAATCTGCAAGCATTGCCACTTTTCATTTCTCACACATCTCGTATGCGTATGTGACGAATAAACTTGACTTGACGTCCTACAAAAAGAAACACGCTCTCCACATGCACTCTGTCAGATCACCGTACCCATTTCAATTATTAGTCCAGCAAATCTTCTCGGAACTGCTTCCATACCGGTCTTTAGCAACCAGGAGATCAACTGGGAGGCCTACATGATCTCATGGTTGCTAAACATTCTAACTCGCCCTCCCATTCCCATACTGACCTTTCTGTCCAGGGCCTCCCCCACTCTCAGAGTGAGGCCAAACGCATATTGGAGGAACAGCACCTCATATTTTGTTTGGGTAGCTTACAACCCAGCGGTATGAATACTGACCTCTAAATTCAAATAACCCTTGCTTTCTTTCTCTCTCCTATCCTTCCCCCATCCTAGTTCTCTGACTAGTTTCACTATCCTCCTGATTAAATTTTACTGAGTATATGCCTCCTTGTCACCTTTCCCTCAGCCAATAATTAACCATTGTTAAATCAAAGCAGACAATTTCCTTATTATTGTCTGCTTTGATTTGTGTTTTCACACCTTACCCTTCCATATATCTATGTCTCCCTCTCCCTGACTCTCAATCTGAAGAAGGGTCTCGACCTGAAATGTCACCCATTCTTTCTCTCCAGAGATGCTGCCAGCATTTTGTGTCCATTTTCGGTAAATACCTATTGTTACACTTTGTTACATATTAGTCGGTCAATTTACTATCCAGGCTTGGGTTTTATTTTCTGAGTTTTTACTTTCAGCAATAACCTTTCTTGTGGGATCTTATTAAATGTCTTCCGAAAATCAGTATAGTATATCCCTTTTATCCAGTAATCATAGAACATCTTTGAGTAAATAAGTCTCTCACGAAGCCACAGATTTTTACTGCGTTCCCGGTTTATGCCTCAACAAAACTGTATTACACTTTTCTTTAATTCATTTCCATGAAAAGTCTACCTGACAGTCCCCCTTCAACGTTGAGCCCTTCAGTTGAAGCAGCTCTGTCCAAAATTATCTCATCAATCAATCCTTACTACAACTGATCTCGCAACCCTTGATCTAAAATAATCATTATTTTGTCCTAAACTTTAACCTGACTGTGATTATTAACCATTTATTCCAGTCGCTGAGTGCACATACCAATTATGTGGCCCATGCAAACCTCTGAATGTACTTCTTTAAAAAATCTCGTGATAGTTATTATTATTATAATAAACAAATTTGCAAGAGATCTCATCCATGTTTGGAGAATTAAGATGCACCTGCACATAGTTTCCAGACACACTCCAAGCAATAGTATCACTATCAACTTTTCATATTTAGCTATTCTATTCTCTATATTCACCCAAAACCTTCACAAACTCATTGTAGTTGAAAACTACATTTTGATACCTTCTCTGGTATTTTTTTCATCTCTCCTTAAATCAAGATTAAACTATAAGATAGAAAATATTTAGTATGGATCACTCTCATGTTAATAAACATCTTGCCTACTTCATCAGTTCCATCTTAACATCCTGCAGTCTAAAATCATTCAAGGTTACAATTAGCATCCAGAACAGCTGATGCTAAGATCTTAGGTTACCCAGAAAATGAGGTCAGTCTATAAAGAGGAAGATAAAGATCATCTGTCATCTGATGCAATTGAGTATAGTCATTTAACATGGCAGACCTAATGAATAAATAAGATTCAGGAAGATTTCTACTATAATTTTCAGTTTGATAATCTGATTAAATTTCGAAGTATGCAGTTTGTGTAATTTGGAGACAAATTAAGCTGGATGGAGTCGGCATGAAGTTCCAGAGTCAAATGTGAAATAAAAATGTGTCATGTCTTTGCCACATGCATGCATACATACATTAATTAACACAGAATGTGACCATGATGTCCTTTAGCCTTCAGTCTATGGTTATTAATAAACAAACGTTTCTGTAAACAGTATCCTGCAGAGTAGTAAAGATGTAATTTAAGGATAAATGGGGATACTGTGGATAGGGTGAGCTGCTTTAAATATCTGGGAGTCCACATCTCTGAGGATATGACATGGACACCACACGCCGCAGCACTCGTGAGTAAGGCAAGGCAGCGCATTTACCACCTCAGGCAATTGAGGAAATTCAAAGTGTCTCCGAGGATACTCCAGTGCTTCTACTCAGCGGCTGTGGAAAGCATCTTGTCCGGAAATATTACAATCTGGTTTGGGAATTGCTCTGCCCAGGACAAGAAGGCTCTGCAGAGAGTAGTGTGTTCGGCCGAACGCACTATGGGAACTTCAATCGCCCCCCTGCAGGAAATATACATCAGGAGCCAATAAAATCATGGGAGACCCCTTCCACCCCTGCAACGGACTGTTCCAGCTGCTACGGTCAGGCAAACGCCTCCGTTGCCATGCTGTGAGAACGGAGAGGTTGAGAAGGAGTTTCTTCCCAGAGGCCATTAGGACTGTAAACTGCTAACTGCTAGGGACTAACCTCACTGTACCATCCTACTGCTTTTTTAAAAATTGCTGTTTTTTTCCCTTTTTCCTTCCGCCCACAATATTTAATATGAAAAAGAATATGTGATTTTACTTCGGAGTCACGTGAGTGACTTCGTGAAGAACCCCGCTTCCACGCATGCGTGTCATATCGCTACACGCATTGCAACGAGTCACACAGAGGGGAACGGCGTTCCTCAAGCGGGAGAATTTGAAAGTCGGGAACAGCAGGTAAGAGACTATGCGTTTTCCCTCTTTTACTACTTACTTTTAGGTGGCTGCGGAAAGCCGGCGGGGAGACCCGTGGAGGGCGAGCAGCCAGCAGCAGCAACAGCACGAGTTCCCTGGAGGGGAACAACCTGAGCCCGACTTTGCTCCCGCACCGGCAAAATTCACCTCTCGGCCGGGCGGGAAGCAAAGTAAAGAGGTCCCGTATGCCAGTCTCAAGCGAGACTGGTTTGGGAGCAGTCGGTAGCAGCCAGCGCAGAGGCTGCGGGACAGACAGCTCGGACCAGCGGTACCGGGGCTCGAAACGCTCAGCGAGTGCAGCGGCACTTATGGAGTCGGAACGGGACGTCCGGGCTGAAAACCTTCTTCACAAGGTAAGGGCCAGGGGATCTATAGGAACAGCCGGGGTTACCGGCTGCGGAACTGCCGCGAAGGACCAGGCCCGTGAACACCGGGGTTTGGTCCGAGCGGCTCCAACCCGCAACGGAGGGAACGACGGTCACCAGCGGGAGAAGGAAAGTCGGGAACAGCAGGTAAGAGACCCTGCGTTTCCTTCAACTTACCTTCTAGGTGCAGACATGGACCGGGTCCATGTAAGCTGCAGAAGGCCGGCGGGAGAACCGCGGAGGAGCGACAGCAGCAGCAGCAGCAGCGCGGCAGTCGGCAGCTGCAGGAGTTGCGGGCAGCTGCAGGAGTTGCGGGCAGCTGCAGGAGTTGCGGGCAGCTGCAGGAGTTGCGGGCAGCTGCAGGAGTACGGGCAGCAGCATTGACACTGACATGCAGGATCGCAGGTTGCGGCAGGAGCTGGCAACGGCATCTCGCAGGAGCAGCATGGGACATCGATTCCCGGAGGAGGAAAACACCTGTGCCCAACTTTAACCAGCACTGTGAGAAAAACCATTTTCAGCAGCAAAGGACTTGGCAGTTGACTGGCTGCAATCTACTACAAGGGACCAGTATGTGAGTGACCAGGTGTAGTATCTGTTCTTATCAGTTTAATATCTGATACTTCCCTTATCTAGGGACCATATATTAAATAAAAATCTATAATAGCTGTTATCATCAGTTTTAATGTCTTATATGTTCCTTATCTAAGGACCATATAAGTAGGAGTGCCCAGAATTGAGGGCATTAGAGTGGGGTTGACCGGCTGCAACGACCGCAAGGGACCAGTACCGTCATGCGGCCGAGCGGTAGGCTAGACACAAATCAAACAAGGTAGTGGACTGAGAAGGGTCCGACTTTGCATAAAACCGCCGGCAACCAGCGCACGAGTGTACGGGGGTGGGTCCCACGGGTCTAAGATGGGGAGCACTGTGGGTCAGTTCTGGGTTGACTTGCAAGAGGGATCCGCAGAACAAAAGACAAGTGGGCAGCAGTTAAGCCCCACATGGGTACCCCGTGCGGGACCCTAGAGATCTCTAACTCTATAAAAAAGAGTAGGCAGGACCCTGATGGGCCAGAGCCTGGTAATACAGCATCCCATGATCCTAACACAGCAGGGACTCTGCTGGACATGGTGGATGATTACTTTAACCAAGTCAAACATGGGTAGACTTGGATCCAGGATGGCAATAGTATTACTATATGTCTGGCTACAAACCACAACAAGAAATATTTACAGAGGCTCGCCAGACATCTGCCACCTGGAAACGGTGAGGCATTACAGGTGCCAAGCGTAAACCAATGCATTTGGCAGCATATGGGGACGAACATCAGGAACCAGGACCTCAAGATCCAGAGAACCTTAAAGGGATTGACGGAAGGCATCATAGAATACACTCGCACCCTGGACTAAACTAGGTAACCAAAGACCATCTAGACGCATAGCTCTGTTTTAGTAATATGCAATTGATCTGAACTACACATGGAAGGCGGCCATTCAGCCAGCACTGGGACCCCAAAAAATGCCACCATTTGCAAACAAAGAACCGTGAGTGGACAAAGCCCAGACACTGGGGCTCATCAAGGCCAGCGCAAGGGCCTATTTTGGAGCATGATACCGGCCACAGGCAACGCCATAAATAATGTGGCTCATACCAGTGGCAGTGCTAGAAATCAATAACCCGCAGGATCCTTTTTTTAGGTATGGCCAGGGCGGCCACCCTGGAAGATGCGGGAACCTCAACCTCCCACACCACCCCGAACAAAGAGATATCAAACCAGTACCTCCTTTGTCAAAGAAACCAAGGAAATAACACAACCACCGGTAACCATGGAGGTAGGTGGGTGGGGTTTTCTTCTGTTTTAAAATAGGGACCTATGATGGTAGGGGAGGTTACAACACTACAGTTATGTATGGTATATAATCACTACAGATTCATATAATCTCAGCAGTATTCAGGGTTATCTGATAGAGCCTTTACTCATTCCAATAACCACAGTACAACATACACCAGAAGGGCATTTTGTCCTTACATAAACCAAACATCTAAAACCCCATGGTCTACAAAAAATTGTACACAAAAGATGTGATTGAGCATACTTTTCATGGAACATTAGAATTGTATCAAACATATTTATTAAAAAAATAAATAGAGTAGGGTTGCAGGATTATCATTGATTTTAACCCTAAACACATTTGTTCTAGATATTCATTTTTAAGATGGATACTCTTTTTTCTTGATAAGACTTGGTGTCAGCTGCGGGTTTTCTATATGGCAGGCATTGACTCAAAAGGGGAACTTTGGCAATAGAGCTTACAATAGGGGCAATCATTAGCTCCAATATTATTTACTAAAATTCTAAAACCAGCTTGGCATTGTTATGTAACAAAGCCATAGGGTGATGTTTTTCCCCCGTTCGGCCCCATCAATGGGGTACTAGGGATAATTCAACTACACTCGGCATCTGGAATTCTCAGAGTTCCGACTGACCTTCTAAATCATGGTATTCGGTCATACAGGGGATGGTTTAGAACCATGTTCCCTATTGAACATAGCCAAAAAATTATTAATTTTCCAGTGACTGGAGGCTGTCATCCATGCCATAAGACTATGGATTATGGATTTATAGAGGCTAAAGACCCACTGCACGGCATTGGGCTGTCAGACAGGACGATGAATCTCATCTCATCTGCACTAAGACTGTCAACATGGAAGCAGTACCTTTGGACATCAAGAAATGGGGCATATACTGCTTGGACAACAACCTCGACCAACAGGCCAAGAACATTCTGGCCGTATTGGAATTTTAACAAGCCTCCATTATGATAATCGATGGAGCTACAGTGCCATCAATAGTGCCACAAGTGCACTCTCCAATTACCTATCACAAGGAACGGAGCGGCACGCGGTGGGAATTCCCTGGTAAGAAAACCAGGTACTCCTATGAAATCTGGGACGTGGGTGTCGTTTCTTCTCACATGCTGAGGAGCTTGTAGCTCATAACAGCATTGTCACTTCAGTAACAGACCAGGAAGATGGTTATGCTCATGGTGTTATTTACCGCACAACAAGTCCAGCCATTAAGCAAACTGAGCCTGGACTCCCTGATCATCTCACCGAGAAACTGGTGTTGTCATACAGGATTTAATAAAAGAAAACAGATCGGGTTTCCTCAGGTCAAGTGTTTGAATTTATGGTACACCCATATGGCAAACGACGGTGTATAGCAAGACACATCTAACAATATATGGAATATACTAAGAACATTCGAGGTCAGAAAATGGAGTTGTTTATCTCTTAAAAGAAACCGCATGAAAGGGTCACGACTCAAACTATATTAGGTGGCTCAAATAGGTCCTAAAGATGACACTAATGTTTTAACTCTCATTCCACCAGGGCTGCAGCAACATCCGCAGCAAAAATTTGTACAGGTACCCACAGACCAAATCCTCAGAATGGCAGGATGGTCATTCAAAAAGGGTTTTTCCACAGGTTTTTATAATAAACCAGTTAAATTTTGGAGCCATCATTTGTATTAAGAAGACATTTTATGTCCAACAAAATAATTGCCCGAAAGGTTACAGGGCTATGATTCTCAAATTTTAAAAAAAATTATATAATTTTTTCATTATACCACACAACTCTTTGTATAATTGTGTTTTAAAATTACTAATGATGCTCTCTCCCAATACCCAAGGCAGTTTGTGAAGCATGGACTCGTTCCACGGCATGAGGTCACAGAGCTTTGAAATCTTCACGAAGTCACTCACGTGACTCCGAAGTAAAATAGTAAGATTAAACGAGAACTTACCAGTTTGAAGTTTGATCTGTATTTTATGAGGAGTTACGATGAGGGATTTCGTGCCCTCCGCTCCCACCCTCTTATGATCATATCAAAAACTGGTATCTCTTTGATAATCTTACTATGTTAGATCATTATAGGTTCCTGTGACCTCACACCGCTGCTTTGAAGAATGGCACGCATGCGTGGAAGCGGGGTTCTTCACGAAATCCCTCATCGTAACTCCTCATAAAATACAGATCAAACTTCAAACTGGTAAGTTCTCGTTTAATCTTACTATTCTGTTCCATTCTGTTTGTAGTTTGTTTGGTTGTTTGTTTGTTTTTCATTTCACTGCACATCTCGTATGTGTACGTGACAAATAAACTTGACTTGACTTGACTTGATGTAATAGGAGCTTATTTATTTTGATAATATTATCACTGCACTTGTTGGAGGATAACCAAGGGAGGATCACATCCATAGAAAATAATTATGTAATCTATGTATTTTTATTTTCTTCTTCCTTTCTACATCATCATCCTCTAACACCCCTTCCCCACCCTGTCTGGAATCGAGTAAGGCTTAATTTCACTATTGGGGTTGAGGTGGCTGATGACACCAATGTAGGAACCAAACCGTTCCCCAGATGAGACAGCTAGATGGCTGGTTTGTGAGTTGGCCTACTTCTGCCACTTATGCAAACCCCTGACGGGTGTAAGGGGTATGGGGTTGAGAGAGAAAGATAGATCAGCCTTGATTGAATGTCGGAGTAGACTTGATGGGCCAAATTACCTAATTGTGCTCCTATAACCTATGAACATGCCCCTCCTTGGAATTTAGATACACAGCAACCAAGTTGACAATAGTAACCTAACATTGATTTCTTGTGAAAATAAATACTTCTGGTATCATACATCTTTATGTCTCTAATGGTCTTCCAACATTAAGCTTGCCTCACCACTATTTATACAACTCACTTATATGAACGGATTATCTGCCAGGTTCCTCCAAAATGTGGAGGAGAATTGCAATTTATTACCTTTGGGAATAAATCGCAGTAAAATTTGGGCTTATCTAGTCCACTTTTTTGTTCTATCTCACTAATTAAAAAGAGATACTCAGTTGACATTGGGAGACCAGAAATAACTGCAAACCATTTCAATATATTTCAAAGAACTGCAATGCTGACTTCCTGTGACAGCAGCCTTTACAAGCTCATGAAAGTTCCTTAAATCACCAGATATGCAGGTGGTGCCAAGTCTTGGTAAGAATGCATTGCCATATTCCCAGGAGTCACATGAAGGGGGGGGGGGGGCCGTCCTGTACTGTACCGTCCATTCTATCTTTTTTTATTTTTAGTTAGTTGAGTTTTTTGTTCTCGGAGTTCTAGCCTTTTTATGTGGGGGGGGGAAGGGGGAAACTGTTTTCTAGGGTCCCTACCTGGTCGGAGAGGCAGCTTTTCTCCGGGCTGCACCGTCGACCCGTCCTCGCGGCCTACCAGTGGGCCTGGAGCAGCGTTCCCTGTCGGGGACCGCCCAGAGCCTCGGCTTCGGTGGCGGCATAGCGACTGCGGAGGCCTCAATAGGCCCGACTATGGATGGACAAAGGGATGGGGACTGGACTTTGTGCCTTCCCTCATAATGGGAACCATTGTGGGGGGATGTTTTTCTATGTTTATTGTTAAATTATTTAATGTTGTGTCTTATCTTTATCTGTGTGCTGCATGGCAAGACAAATTTCACTATGCCAATTGGTATACGTGACAAATAAATGTCCTTTGTCCTTTAATAAGGAGACCCTACTGCCAGATAATTCAGCAGCCTGCACCACCTGGGCGATCAATTCTGAGGAGGGGGGCAAAACTACGCTTCTCTGTCTCCGCAGAGTTGTTGCTCTCCGAACACAGCAACTGGATACAGAGAGAACAAGGTGCATACAAGTGTGGTAAACAATATTGGTCTTTTCAAAATGTCATTTTGTTACCTGCCCGAGTCTCAGGATCTCTTTAGTCAATGTGAAGCAGGTACAGGGCTTCAAGCTGCACAATCTGGCAAAGAAACTTCAGCGGCCAGCAATGGGGAAAGGTAAGCAAGAAATCCCAGAGCACAAGGAGCAGGAGGCAGAACCTAAAGATTGCCAGAAGCAAGAGCAGCAGGAGGAAGGAGGATGTCTACCAGGCGGATCTCCATGCTCAGCATCCACACCATCATTCGCAAACAAGACATAAAGCAATTCATTCCAATCATAATGCATCTTGAGTTTGGTTTTAGTTTATTGTCACATGTACTGAGGTGCAGTGAAAAGCTTTTGTAATGTCCTAACCTGCCAGCGGAAAGAGAATACATGATTACAATCGAACCGCCCACAGTGTAATGACATAATAAAGGGAATCTGAGCATCTCCAATGTGGTAGCTAGTGCTGCCAAGCATTATAGATCTTACCAATTCTAGCAACAATAGAGGATAATAGATTCCTATTACCAACACATTCCTAATTAATTTCAATTGCATCCTGCAACTGGAATTCTTCATAGTATGTACCATAAATTCCTTGTCCTGTCCACCAGACCAAAGCACATTCCTCTCCCACCCATCCATCTGATCAGGCACTCCATATACTAGCTTTAATTAAGGGTATTCTATTTGTTCTACAATGGGATATAAGGAGGGGAGGTTGATAATGAATCAACTTGGGAAATGCCATTTCATTCATAATGAATAATACTAAATAGAAGACCAGCTTTGAGATCTAGGTAACTTCATGCTGAGGATATCCAGCTGGTTCTATGATTCCTGCTTACACTCCGTCAGGTGTGCGGCTCCCTCGAGAAATGAAACAGTCTAGGGTGGTCCGAGTGACACGGGAATTACAATAGCAGATCAGCAGTCAATTTTAATGCAGACTTAGTCTTTAAAAAAGTGAATGATATAAAACAAACTGCTGATTCACTATCACTGACTTGCATGGTTGCCCAATTTAATCTCCAGTATTCACCAAGCAATGTATCAATTTATCAATTTAAGTTGGCATGTTAGTAGTTATTGCAGTCCTGATCAGTTATTTCTGCCTCAGTAGGAGAAATACAATAAAATTTAGTAATTAAAATATGAAGCAAAACAAGGCTCCCAAGCCATGAAAAAACGATTTTAATATCATGGTAAAAACATTGTTAGCAACGTAAACTACCACCATGAACAGTTACAATATCCTGACCTGTGACAGAATCTAATCACTGTCTTTAATAATGAAAAATATGAGGAATCTACTTTTTAAAATCTTGAAAGCCTGCAGTCATATTTTCCATTATCTCTTTCCTGTCTGGGGAAATGTGGCTTCAAAAAGTATTTTTAAATTGTTCACTACAGCAATACGTACACTGAAATCATGACTTATTATTTAGCCGCAGAGATCAATATCTTAAGGAGCCACTTAACCAGTTTGAAAAATAGTTTGAAGCTATAATGTGCTGTATATTATTGTGATGAGAACTTTAATGTCAATCTGAAAGCTTAAAGGTTTTAGCCAAGAGGTTCTGTTATGCAGCAATATGTTTATTGAATATCTGAGTGAAGCCTTTGTTTAAAAAAAGGGACTGATATCTGTGATATCCTTTGAAATCTGACATGCTAATGCATAGTCATGCCTGAAGTAATATCTAGTGGCATGATATCTATATTGGGTTTAGGTAGGAATGGAAGATGGACACAAAATGCCGGGGTCTGAAGAAGGGCCTCGAACCGAAACGTCACCTATTCCTTCGCTCCATAGATGATGCCTCACCTGCTAAGTTTCTCCAGCATTTTTGTCTACCCACAAAATGCTGGAGTAACTCGGCGGGCCAGGCAGCATCTCTGGAAAAATAGAATAGGTGACGTTTCAGGTCGAGACCCTTCTTCAGAGGTAGAAATGGGGTGTGTACATTTTTAGGAATAGTTGCATAATCTACACACATAATTCTTGGTATGCATGTAATTGGTATAATTGTTACATATGTAACTGGTACAAAATTGACTATGAAGTTAACCAAAACCAGGCTAGCAATGTTGGGCTGTCAAAAGAAGATATTATATACAGTGCAAGACAATATGCATAAGAGACAATGTATAGCCGAAGGGGCTGAGACTCCGTATGCATTTTGGAGAGCAACATAAGAGGCTGATAAAGAATTGTTGAGCCTACAGGAAAATGGATAAATGATGCAGATTGGACATTTGCCTTTATAAATATCACACAATATAAGGGATGTTGAAAGCCTCTGAAGTGGATGGGATGAGCCATGCAGGGACAAAGACAGTATCTTACTTAAGAGTGGCAATGCAGCACCCCTGGTGCCAAACGAGGTCCAGTTTAGTGAAAGCAACACCTGCTAAATATATTTACACCGAATGTTGGAGTCATTTCTCTGTCAAAGTCCAGGTCTGAGGCATTCCTGAAGGAAAACCTACTACTGAATAAGAAGGCCAAGTATAAACATCGGCAGTCTATCAGAGAAGCCAAGATAGAATTCCAAAACAAGTTAGAGCTTAGTTCAATCAGTCATATGGCAGGTGCCTGTGGCAGTGCATGAATACTACTAGGGCAACAAGCAGAAATCTGGGGGCAATCTCAGGCAATGAAACATCTTTTCCAGATTAGTTTATTGTCTTTTACATCCTTTTAGAACAAGGAAACAAAGTCCCATCGAGACACTTCCAACTCTCTCTAGTCCCATACATTTCAGTGGCAGTAGTCAAATCTGCTTTTGGAGGATAAACTCAGAAAGTGGCTGGCCTGGCTAGAGTCGTTAGATGGGTGAAATAATGCGCTAATCAACTGGCCTCCACCTTTGCCACGTATTTAGCCTCTCACTTCAGCATTCTATAGATCCTATCTGTTTCAAGGAAATCTCCATTGAAAGTAAACTGAAGTGACCTGTCTCAATGACTACCGCCTTGTAGCACTAATGTTGACCATGATGAAGTGCTTTGAAATATTGATAATGGCCCATATCTAGACCCCTTGCAAAATAGGACTAATGTATATGCCATCTCTGTTAAGCCCTGGATCAGCTACACAAGAAGCTTATGTCAGGATTGTATTCATTGAATATAACTCATTGATGCATAACAATACGATGCTGAATCAGGTTACAGGATGCTCTTTTAATAGAGTGATAAGTGGTGTTCATCCTTGTAGACCAGAAAGATATCACCTGGCCCTTTACCTGTCGTTTATCATGACTGAACACTTCCAGGTGAACCAATGAATCACTTGTACTTATTCTGGTTTAGTACATTGTAAATGATAATCACAAGTAGACTCCTTTACATTGGAGAAAACAAACACAAATTGGTTGAAGAATTCACAAAACACTTCTAATCAATCTGGAAAGATGAGACTGAGATTGCAGAGGTCCACCTGCACCTCCATCAACCTCATCTATTGCATCCGCTGCTCTAGTTGTCAACTGCTCTACTTCAGTGATACCAAGCGTAGGCTTGGCGATCGCTTTGCCCAACACCACAGCTCAGTACGCAATAACCAACCTGATCTCCCGGTGGCTCAGCACTTCAGCTCCCCCTCCCATTCCGAATCCGACCTTTCTGCCCTGGGCCTCCTCCATGGCCAGAGTGCGTCCCACCGAAAATTGGAGGAGCAGCACCTCATATTTTGCTTGGGTAGTTTACACCCCAGCGGTATGACCATTGACTTCTCCAATTTCAGTTAGTCCTTGCTTTATCCCTCTTTCCCCTCCCCTTCCCAGCTCTCCCACAGCCCACTGTCTCCGCCTTTTCCTTTCTTCTTCCTGCCCCCCATCCCCTCATTACTGAAGAAGGGTCTCGACCCAAAACGTCACCCATTCCTTCACTCCATAGATGCTGCCTCACCCTCTGAGTTTCTCCAGCATATTTGTCTACCTTCGATTGATCCAGCATCTGCAGTTCCTTCTTTAACATTCCTATTTTTCCATTCATTTTTATTTTCCATCCCACTCCTACTTGTACAATGTTTAATTGAAGCCCAAGATAAGCTTGAAGAACAACATCTCATCTTCTAGGTGGGCAGTCTACATCATTGGCCCTTCACAAAATGCACCAATTTCACATAACCAGGCTTTTCAGTTTACCTAAGTAGCCAGTTCCAGTAAAAAGTCGTGAATCTGTAACCCTTATCTCAGTTTTTCTATGTTTGGGTTGCAAACCTGATTTTCCAATCACCTCCTAAATATAACAAACAAAACATCCCATCTTCAGGAACCGATCACATTCCACCCAAGCTCCCAATCCCTCCACCTTAATCTTGAGATGCCCATCTCAAGTTTCTCTTTTATAATAGTAGAGTGTCCAAAGATAAATATTTCCAGCAAATTAAGCACTTTCACGACTATTTTAGATTTCAATGAGAATTAAGCAGCATGAAATTTTATGAGCTTGAGGAAAAATATATACTTTGAACGGATGTACACAACCTTTAGAGGTGCTGGACCTTTTCAAGGACATTGCTTCTAAAATGCAAAAATATATATATTTATATTTTTATATACAATTTATATATACAATTTCAGAAACTAAATATTAAATTGATATTAGGATTTATGCAATAAAATATCTCACAATTTCTTCAGGGAGATAACTTTGCAATTCAAGCTTTGCTTCAATCCGTGATTTAGAATTCACTGAATGGTTAAGTGCGTCAGACAATGCCACAACAGAAGAAATAAAGCAACTAAAATACATTTCCATCATTTTTTGATTTATAAAAGCTGACATTTCATTAAAGTCTCTGAATTTAATGACCTGGTAGCCAACAATCCTATATCCACGTAAAATTTCTGTAGGGTAAGAGCTCATTGAATATGAAAATCTCAAAGTCTGAAAACACTGCATGTTAAAAACAGCTGCAAATTTCAATTTATTTCAATGTCGATATTTATTACATGGGGATTGAATGCATGAAAGAATGTAATAAATGGAGGAATAGACATACGTGATTTGGTGGATCTTGAAATGAATATTAAAACCAAGTGCT
Organism: Leucoraja erinaceus; assembly: GCF_028641065.1. Lineage (NCBI taxonomy): Eukaryota > Metazoa > Chordata > Chondrichthyes > Rajiformes > Rajidae > Leucoraja > Leucoraja erinaceus. The sequence continues at coordinate 62,900,605 of NC_073381.1, read as the reverse complement.
CAGCTGCCTCAATAATGTCAGGGATATCAAGAATCTTTCAATGCAGCCAGCACACTAGCATTTACATTCTCATTCCTCTCTAGAGTTGGCACTATATTTGGAAATCACAGTGGCACAGTGGTAGTGTTGTTGTCTTACAGCGCCAGAGACCCAGTTTCGATCCTGATCCTGAGTAAGGGTGCTGCCTGTATGGTATTTGTACATTCTCCCTGTGACCGCCGCGTGGGTTTTCTCCAACGTGCTTCGGTTTCCTCTCTCATCCCAAAGACATGCAGGTCTGTAGGTTGTTTGGCTTCTGTAAATTGTCCGCAGTGAGTAGGATAGAATTAGTTTTGCCATTACCATTTTCTCAGCAGCCACACATCTCTAAGGAGATCATGATTCCACGCTGAATCGCTAACCTAAACTTAACTAGGCGATTGGCCTATTGTCTTGAAAGTTACTATAATTTCATGAATGCTTAGCGTCACTTAAAAACAGTCTGGAACATTCAAAATTGGCTGAACTTCTTAAATACGAGGTACATTATAGTAGTAACAAGGTACTGCAGATGCTGCTTTACAAACAAAGTTCTGAAGTAACATAGCAGGTCAGGCAGCATCTCTGAAGAATATGGATAGGTGAAGTTTCAGGTCAGGACTCTTCTTCAGACTGATACAATACATTGCCTGGGACTGGAGGGTTACTTGGAGTACATTGTTGCTCCTGCAGGCTTCTATTCTATAAAAATTCTGACCAAGATTTGTTATAAGAGAGATCCATGTCTTTGGTTTTTCAACATTGCACTGGAGGCTTCAGCATGTATCTAAGAAGTATTGGGATAAAGGGAGAATTTGGGTTTTTGCAAAGGGGTCGTGGCCCTCCAGTCACACTCAACAAAAGTAATGAGTGGTAGACACTACTGGTTCAGACCATGCCAGGATAGAGTCCCAAGAATATAGTGAAAACGAGACCTTGTATGTGATTTCAATGTCATCCTCAAAAACAATTATAGTTCGAACACAAAATGCTTGTGCTGTAACTCCAGGATAAGCGCTCAACTAAGAAAACCAAGCCCAAAGCCAAAGTATTATCTAACTATCTAACTAAATATACCAACTTCCAATATAACTCTGTATGCAAAAAAAAGTTACCTACATATTACCCAGCTCTTAAAATAAAACAAATCCTGTTGATGCAAGTATATAATTGGGGTTATCAAGTGGGAACCTCCCTTCACTGGTGTTTTATTAAGTTAGCCCCTTGACACCTCGGGAAAGCTCAACAGTTGGTTCTGTCATTCCTCGTCCCGCCCCCTCATCCCCACTCATCCCCCTTCACTCCCCCCCCTTATCTCTCATCCCCTCCCCTCCTACTCCTACTGCTGCTCCTCCTCCCCCTCCACCTCCCCTCCTCTCCCACCTCCATCCCCCTCCTCCACCCTCCCCTCCACCTCCACCTCCCCTCCCCCCTCCACCTCCCCCCCCTCCCCCTCCCCCTCCACCTCCACCCCACCTCCCCCCACCTCCACCCCCCCTCCCCTCCACCCTTCCCCCTACCCCCTTAATACCTGCTCTCGCCACCTATGCTACGAGTATCTACTAAATGAGGCCCAGGAGCGGTTGAAGCAGCGTCCGGGCAGTGAGTTTAAAAACAGAGCGCGGGGCTTTGTTCCACAGAGGCCCAGGAATGGTTGGAGTGGTTGGGGCAACGTCCGGGAGGTTAGTTTAAAAACGGAGCGCGGGGCTTTGTTCCACAGATGCCCAGGAGTGGTTGGAGCGCCCACTCTGTAATGTTCCATCACACTTCAAATTAAGAGGGCTAGAGGAAGCCGCTGATTGGTGGAAGCGGGCGAGAGGAAGCAGCTGATTGGGTATAACCCTAGATACAGCTGGCTCTGCTGATGTCTTCCAGCACTTTGTATTGCATCCTTGGTAAGGGGGGAGCATGAGTGCCAGGGCAGTTTACTGTTCTGTATGTCAGAAGTGGGAAGTCATGGAGTCAGATAGCCTTCCAGATGTGCACATCTGCACCAGATGCGTCGAGATGGGGCTCCTAAGGGACCATATTAGGAACCTGGAGCAGCAGCTCGATGTCCTCTGTCTGGTCAGGAAGAGTGAGGAGGTAATAGAGAGGAGTCATAGAGAGGTGGTCACTCCAAGAGCATGGGAGGCAGACAAGTGGGTCATGGTTAGGAAGGGCAAGGGGCAGTGGCTGGGACTAGAGAGTACCCTGGTGGCTGTACACATTGGAAATAAGTACTCCTGTTTGAGTACTTTTGGGGGGGACAGCCTACCTGGGGGCAGCGACAGCGGCCGGGCCTCCGGCACAGAGACCGGCTCTGTTGATCAAAAGGGTAGGGAAAAGAAGAGGAGGGCAATAGTAATAGGGGACTCTATAGTTAGGGGGTCAGATAGGCGATTCTGTGGACGGTCAGGATACCTGGATGGTAGTTTGCTTCCCTGGTGCCAGGGTCTGGGATGTGTCTCAACATGTCCAAGATATCCTGAAATAGCAGGGAGAGGAGCCTGAGGTTGTGGTACATATAGGTACCAATGACACAGGTAGAAAAAGAGAAGAGGTCCTGTAGGGAGAATTTAGGGAGTTAGGAAGAGAGTTAAGGAGAAGGACCGCAAAAATAACAATCTCAGGATAACTGCCTCTGCCATGCGACAGTGAGAGTAGAAATAGAGTGAGGTGGAGGATAAATGCGTAGCTGAGGGACTGGTGCAGAGGGCAGGGATTCATGTTTCTGGATCATTGGGACCTCTTTTGGGGAAGGTGTGACCTGTACACAAAGGACGGGTTGCACTTGGACCTGACCCCCTCAATATGCTGGCAGGGAGATTTGCAAAGGCTACTGAGGAGACTTTAAACAAGAATGGTTGGGGGGAGGGACTCAAATAGAGAAAGCTAGTAGACAGTGTGTGAGGCAGGAGGCAGAGAAGGGAAGCACTCAGACCTAACATGTAGGGGAGAAAGAAGAAAAAGATAATAAACAGAGAATAAGAGTGGTGGGTTTCTTAAATGTGTATATTTTAATGCTAGGAGCATTGTAAGAAAGTTGGATGAGCTTAGAGCCTGGATTGACACCTGGAAGTATGATGTTGTGGTGATTAGTGGAACATGGTTGCAGGATGGCTGTGATTGGAAACTAAATATTGCAGGATTTTGTTGCTTCAGGTGTGATAGAATTGGAGGGGCAAGAGGTGGAGGTGTTGCATTGCTTGTCAGGGAAGATATTACAGCAGTGCTTTGGCAGGATAGATTAGAAGGCTCGTCTAGGGAGGCTATTTGGGTGGAACTGAGAAATGAGAAAGGTGTAGCAACACTTATAGGGGTGTATTATAGACCGCCTAATGGGGAGCGAGAATTGGAAGAGCAAATATGTAAGGAGATAGCAGATATTAGTAGTAAGCACAAGGTAGTGATTGTGGGAGATTTCAATTTTCCACACATAGACTGGGAAACCCATTCTGTAAAAGGGCTGGATGGTTTGGAGTTTGTAAAATGTGTGCAGGATAGTTTTTTGCTGCAATACATAGAGGTACCTACTAGAGAAGGCGCAGTGCTGGACTTCCTGTTAGGAAATGAGACAGGTCAGGTGGCGGAGGTATGTGGTTGGGGAGCATTTTGGGTCCAGTGAACACGATACCAATAGTTTCAATATAATTATGGAGAAGGTCAGAACTGGACCAAGGGTTGAGATTTATGATTGGAGAACGGCTAACTTTGAGGAGATACAAAATTAATTAAAAGGAGTGAATTGGGACATTTTGTTTTATGGGAAGGAGGTAGTAGAGAAATGGAGGACATTTAAAGGGGAAATTTTAATACAGAATCTTTTTGTCCCTGTTCGGTTGAAAGGAAAGAGCCATGGTTTTCAAGGGAAATTGGACACGTTTCGGAAAAAGAGAGAGATCTACAATAATTATAGGCAGCATGGAGTAAATGAGGTTCTTGAGGAGTATAAAGAATGTAAAAAGTATCTTAAGAAAGAAATTAGAAAAGCTGAAAGAAGATATGAGTTTGCTTTGGCAAGGTAAAAGTAAATCCAAAGGGATTCTACAGCTATATTAATAGCAAAAGTATAACTAGGGATAAAATTGGTCCATTAGAGAGTCAGAGTGGACAGCTATCTGCAGAGCCAGTAGAGATGGGGGAGATATTGAACAATTTTTTTTCTTCGGTATTCACCAAGGAGAAGGACATTGAATTATGTGAGGTAAGAGAAACAAGTAGAGTAGCTATGGAAACTATGAGGATCAAAGAAGAGGAAGTACTTAAACTTTTGAAAAGTGTAAAAGTGGATAAGTCTCCAGGTCTTGACAGGATATTCCCTAGGACATTGAGGGAAGTTAGTGTAGAAATAGCAGGGACTATGACATAAATATTTCAAATGTCATTAGAAACGGGAATGGTGCCGGAGGATTGGCCTACTGCGCATGTTGCTTCGTTGTTTAAAAAGGGTTCTAAGAGTAAACCTAGCAATTATAGACCTGTTAGTTTGACATCAGTGGTGGGAAAATTAATGGAAAGGATACTTAGAGATAATATATATAATCATCAGGGATAAACAGGGTCTGATTAGGAACAGTCAATATGGATTTGTGCCTGGAAGGTCATGTAAGACTAATCTTCTTGAATTTTTTGAAGAGGTTACTCAGGAAATTGATGAGGGTAAAGCGGTGGATGTTGTCTATATGGACTTCAGTAAGGCCTTTGACAAGGTTCCACGTGGAAGGTTGGTTAAGAAGGTTCAATTGTTGGGTATTAATAGTGCAGTAGCAAGATGGATTCAACAGTGGCTGAATGGGAGATACCAGAGAGTAATTGTGGATAACTGTTTGTCAGGTTGGAGGCCGGTGACTAGTGGGGTGCCTCAGGGATCTGTGTTGAGTCCACTGTTGTTTGTGATATACATCAATGATCTAGATGATGGTGTGGTAAATTGGATTAGTAAGTATGCAGATGATACTAAGATAGGTGGGGTTGTGGATAATGAAGTAGATTTTCAAAGACTACAGAGAGATTTAGGCCATTTGGAAGAGTGGGCTGAAAGATGGCAGTGTGAGGTGCTACATCTTGGCAGGACAAATCAAAATAGGACGTACATGGTAAATGGTGGTGAATTGAGGAACAGAGGGATCTAGGAATAACTGTGCATAGTTCCCTGAAGGTGGAATCTCATGTTGATAGGGTGGTAAATAAAGCTTTTGGTGTGCTGGCCTTTATAAATCATAGCATTGAGCATAGATGTTGGGATGTAATGTTAAAATTGTAAAAGGCATTGGTGAGGCCAATTCTGGAGTATGGTGGACAATTTTGTTTGCCACATTATAGGAAAGATGTCAACAAAATAGAGAGAGTACAGAGGAGATTAACAAGAATGTTGCCTGGGTTGCAGCACCTAAGTTACAGAGAAAGGTTGAACAAGGTAGGTCTTTATTCTTTGGAGCGCAGAAGGTTAAGGGGGGACTTGATAGAGGTCTTTAAAATGATGAGAGGGATAGACATGGACGTGGATAAGCTTTTTCCATTGAGAGTAGGGAAGATTCAAACACGAGGACATGATTTGAGAATTAAGGAACAGAGGTTTTGGGATAACATGCGGGGAAACTTCTTTACTCAGAGAATGGTAGCTGTGTGGAATGAGCTTCCAGTGGAAGTGGTGGAGGCAGGTTCGATTTTATAATTTAAAAATAAATTGGAAAGGTATATGGACGAGAAAGGAATGGAGGGTTATAGTTTGAGTGCAGGTAGATGGGATTAGGTGAGAGTAAATGTTCGGCATGGACTAGAAGGGCCGAGATGGCCTGTTTCCGTGCTGTAATTGTTATATGGTTATATGGTTATTTGGTAAAAATAAAGAAAGCTGCAGCCAATTAGCTCACTCTAACAAATGGTAAACATCTGCATCATATCTCCAACTTATCCAAGCCCATCATTAAGCTTCTAACATCACAAATATCACCCTTGCGTTAGACCAGGATACACTTACACAAACTATAATTACAAAGAATTACGTATACTGTATGTCATACGTTTACTTTCTGCCCCCAACTGACATTATTTCTTCTCCACCATGTCCACCTACTGCCTTGCTCTGCTGCCTCTGACACCTGCTTTACGGCCTGACGCAAACACTGTCCACAAGTTCCTAGCTCTCCAAATAGCGACGTGGTTGATCTCGCTATGAAACCTCAACAACCCACCTCTACCGGACATACTCTTGCTCTCCATTCTCACTGTTCATTTTCTGCTGCCAACTCTACATATCTAAGCCTTTTCCTTCCATAAGGCTCATCCACTAAGTTCTCCCAAGGCACCATCAGTTCTATAAAATACACTATCCGCTGATTAACTGACCATAACACTGTATCATAACAATATATGATCAACTACTAATCTCAGACAATGTTAAACTCATTACAGCTCACACCTCAACCAACCAAAATCCATATCCACTACAGATCACAAATTACATAGGTATATTCCATCACCCCTTCTCTTCTCATTGCCATATGTCTTAAACCCCATATAGCTATAATGAGGCAGACATACTGTAACTTAGGACCTATGTAGAGTCCCATTACCAACACTTTGATTAAGAGAAGGTGAGTGGTGCTCAAGCAGTAGGTGTTCGATGGGAAGCATGTTTAGGTAGGCGATGAAGGGTGGTGGAGGAGTGCACTGGTTGGGCCACTGCTGGAGGTAGAAAGAAAAAGCCTTCAGGCCATCCAAATGTAAGATGGAAATGGAGAGAGATAGGATATCCATGGTAAAAATGTACTGGGTTTATACCAAATCTGATGAAATATTACTGAATTGGATTGAAATATTAACTTATTTTGTCTATTCACAGACACCATCTGATGTCCTGAGTATTTTTGTTTAGATGTCCTGTCTAGCATTTGCTTTTATTTTAGATTTCTAACATACAGTAATCTGTTTTTCTAGTTTTCTAAAGTAATCTACAGTACTCATTGCCTCTGACACCAGACCCTTAATGTATCAGGAATTAATCAAAACCTCTTGGCTCAAATTTTATTAGGATTTGCACCAAAGTCTGGCAAGATAATTGTCCATATCTGTCTGCTACTTCTGGTTATAATGAAAACATTGAAATTCTTCAGAACATTATTAAAAAATTGTACTGTAATAAAGGCATACTCCTACTATTATATTTTATGATTTGGCTCAAGCTGATTCTTCCAGACATAAACAATGTTAATTCATTACAGCTCACACCTCAACCAACCAAAATCCATATCCACTACAGATCACAAATTACATATGTATATTCCATCACCCCTTCTCTTCTCATTGCCATATGTCTTAAACCCCATATAGCTATAATGAGGCAGACATACTGTAACTTAGAACCTATGTAGAGTCCCATTACCAACACTTTGATTAAGAGAAGGTGCGTGGTGCTCAAGTAGTAGGTGTTCGATGGGAAGCATGTTTAGGTAGGCGATGAAGGGTGGTGGAGGAGTGCACTGGTTGGGCCACTGCTGGAGGTAGAAAGAAAAAGCCTTCAGGCCATCCAAATGTAAGATGGAAATGGAGAGAGATAGGATGTCCATGGTAAAAATGTACTGGGTTTATACCAAATCTGATGAAAAATTACTGAATTGGATTGAAATATTAACTTGTTTTGTCTATTCACAGGCACCATCTGATGTCCTGAGTATTTTTGTTTAGATGTCCTGTCTAGCATTTGCTTTTATTTTAGATTTCTAACATACAGTAATCTACTTTTCTAGTTTTCTAAAGTAATCTACAGTACTCATGGCCTCTGACACCAGACCCTTAATGTATCAGGAATTAATCAAAACCTCTTGGCTCAAATTTTATTAAGATGTCCACCAAAGTCTGGCAAGATAATTGTCCATATCTGTCTGCTACTTCTGGTTATAATGAAAACATTGAAATTCTTCAGAACATTATTAAAAAATTGTACTGTAATAAAGGCATACTCCTACTATTATATGTTATGATTTGGCTCAAGCTGATTCTTTCAGACATAAATTGATAATTAAGTTGTGACAATGCATGGATATTGATAAACAATTTACAAATGTAACGTGTAACCTATTTCAATGCAACCATGATTTTTGGAGGCAAGAATCAATCAACAAAACCAATTATGATTAGAATAGGAGATAAACAGGTGGGTCCATTCCTTATGATTTTGTTTCATGCTTTTTGGGGGAATTGTATGTTTCATCTGTACACTGAATCTGGCTTTCATGTGGGACCAAGATGCCCTCTTAATTACAGGTCAGATCGGGCAGGCACAAAGTCCATCTCATTGAGCGATGGCGAGTTTCTCAAACAAATCAGTTTATTCAAGGCCTCAACACCAGGAAACATTCTGAGAACTCTTGCTTCAAAGATTCACAGCACCCACAGCATTTTATATTCTGTTTTAATGGTTACATGAGGATATTACATTTTTGAAATAATTAATGTTAACTATGTTTCTTTGTAAAAATTCACCCTTGTTATCTCTCTTAGAGTAACCTTCAACTTTCTGTTTTCTCAATTAATTAAAAAAACATCTTTTGACAAATGGATGTAATAAAGAATGTTTTTATCTCATGATTAGTTTTATTTGCTCTTAGTTTTTACATCATTCTGATTTTATCTTTACTCTATCGAGCTATGCCTAATGATCTAAACACCACCTATGTCTATTTATTGTCTCTCCTAACACAGCCTTTAAGTTACTTTCAGTCTGTTGTTCGACTCTTTTCCCATCATACTTCCCCAATATATATGCTCTTGGGTTATATCCCTACAATATTACACACCTACATTTTTTCTTATAATATCCAGCATTTCAAACATCACATGTGGTTATGGATTCATTTGTGGATGGAGAATGTATGAGTTTCTGAATGATGATGAAGACTTCATATTCAATTCAGTGGTCATCTTGCGCTTTTACATACGTTTTATGTTTTTTAATAAAACAGACCTGAGATTAATTACAAAAAAGACCACCAGTTACTAAATTTCCACAACATGTACAGATTGTTTCCAGGTTACGACAGGGTCCCATTTATATGTACTATTTGTAGCCTGGACAGCTTGCAAGTCAGAATTGCAGCCGTGTGCTAAGTCCCCTCATGACAGAGGATGCCTACAGGTTTTCAGCAGCCGGCAAAGCCATGCTGCCAATCTCCGATTCGTTCATTCATAGAAAAGGCTGTTCAAAAGTTGAACGTTCATATGTTGAGGAGGACCTGTAACTGCAAAACAAGACAATTAGTTCATTAATAAATTGAGTCAGACAGCATTGAGAGATATAGCTGTATTGCACAGATTTTTAAGTGGGATTTAGAGTCATGCAGCACAGAAACAGGTTATTTGGCCCAACTAAAGAAGACAATACAGTATATAAATAAATTTACTCTTTGAATTGAAAGTTTGAATAAATGCCAACATAAATCAATAGAACAATTGGAAATACTGGAAAACATATGATCCTAAGATTTATTATCAGCTCATCCTAGTCAAGACTTCCCATAAAGATTAAGAATATATTTAAATATTTGTACTTGTTCCCAAGAATCTCCGTGTTGTGCCAACTCTCAAATCTCGTGAAGGTGGCATTTTCGAATACATTCTTTATATAATTATAAAGAAAATGGACTATTTGTGGTGCAAATAGTCTACAGTGTCTTTGTTTTAGTGAGGCTTAATTTGACACATATAGCCAATGAGTTTTTAGGAACATGAAAAGTTTTGGTGATATGAGAAATCCACAAGTTCATAAAACAATTAACATATCAATTACGGTAATTATGGTTGTTTCAAAAAGATGGATTGATTTACTTCATCAAGCTTCTGGGTCAAAGCTTTTGGGAATGAAAACATTTCAAATGAATGAAATACAGAATATAGGACAGAGATACAATTTAGATTTAAAACTATCGTGCTTATGAAAACTGATATATATCCCACAGGGTACAATATTTCAGTTGTAGACCAACAATTGGTAGTTCTTGCAGAAGATGTGACCTTATCAACAAGAACATTTCCTATAATTTTGGAAAATGTGTTTTTATGAAGGATGTGAGAATTAAATGTCATATCAGGGCTGTAGAAACTTATGTGATCAAGTAATTATGTATGGAAGAATATTTTTTTAAAGACCAGAGAATTATTACTAACGATGGACCCTGTTGAATGTCATTGAATAATTTAAAACCCCATAAATTATTAATAATAGTTCTAGAGCTTAATGAGGCCAAAATCTTAAGTCTTTCAGTGCCAAGAAAAGTCACTCTAACGCACAAACTAATCCTGCAATGTAAGTACATCCCATTGATGAAAGTCTTTCATCATCCGTGGCCCATTATCTGTGGCTCAGCTGATAGCAATGGCCCCTGAGTCAGACAGTTGTCAGTCCAAGAATTAGTTATGACTTCAGCGCAAAAATTTAAGTTGATACAGGAAGTAGGATGTCATAGCGCCACATGGGTGGAGGTGCTGCTTTTCGGGTGAAACCACGCCACTCGCAGGTAAGCATAAAAAAACACTGATAGCACTATTCCAAACAAGAACAGGTTTGTTCCAGTGACCGGGGCAATTGCAAACTTGCAATGAATGTCTAAGATCATTTTCACTATTACATGGGTTTTCTCGTGAAAAATCTTTCTGCCATATTATAACAGGCACTATATATCAGAGATAGACACAAAATGCTGGAGTAACTCAGCAAGATAGGCAGCATCTCTGGAGAGAAGGAATGGGCGACGTTTCGGGTCGAGACCCTTTTTCAGACTGAAGATGGGTCTCAGCCCGAAATGTCACCCACTACTTCCCTCCAGAGATGCTGCCTGTCCTGCTGAGTTACTCCAGCGTTTTGTGTCTATCTTCGGTGTAAACCAGCATCCGGTGTTCCTTCTGAAACACTATATATCAGAGAACACTCTATGGCACTCTACTTCATTGCCTGTAATGTGCTTTGGAATACCCTAAGGTCATAAAAGGCAATTAATAAATATGTCTCTCTTTATTTACACTGCTGCCTATTTTTCATGGTCCCTCTGGTCTGATGGATTGCTGGGGTCAAGACCTACTTGGATTTCTACTTGAAATGACTCACAGCTCCCCTTATTGTGCTCAGGTTACTGGAATTAAAATGATAAAATTGTAAAGCGACTCGCCAGTACCATTTGACCCACAGAATGTTTTAAATATCAAACAATTAAGCAAATAGAACACTTGACCGTATTGTCATATCAACAGAATATTTGGGCCATTGTGGTACAGTTATGATAACAGGACTTTGCATTGTGGGCACTCTAGCAAGATGCATTCCACTCAACATACTAAATTCAAGAGTCAAGAGTGTTTAATTGTCACGTGTTCAAGTAATTCTTATGTACTGCAGCCTTACAGGCCCATTAATGCAAAACACACAAAATATATATATATATATATATATATATATATATATATATATATATATATATATATATATAATCATCAATAGATTAATAAGGACAAAGATTGCAGGGTGTCCTGATAGAAGTATATAAAATCATGCAAGGCATAGAAATGATAGATAGTCAGAACCTTTTTCTCAGGATGGAAAATTCAAATGCAAGAGGGCATAGCTTTAAGGTGAGAAGGGTAAAGTTTAAAGGAGATGTTTGGGGCAACTTTTTTTTTAATGGAAGGTGGTGAGTATCTGGAACATACTGACAGGGATCTAGTTTGAGGCAGACATGATGGTGGCATTTAACATGCTTCTGGATAGGCATATGTATATGCAAGATTGTCAGGATATGCATTATGCACTGGTAGACAACAAATGGTCTTGGCGTCATGTTCGGCATGGACGCTGTGGGACGATGGGCCTGTTCATGTGCTTTACTGTTCTATATTCTACAGTAGTCAAAAACCTAAGTATGTAGTGCAACTAAAACAAGGCGCACAATTGATGATAGTTGTTGAAGTAGTAATTTGTGTTGTGCAGTGCTGAAGTGCCTGATGGTTGCTGGGAAGATGCTGTTCTTCAACCAGTAGCTCATAGTGGTTGTAGCACGATAAAAGTAGCATGGGTCTTTGATGATATGATATTAACTAGCCCTTTGAGGCAACTGCAGGTCCCTTCTATAGCAGGGAGATCAGTACCTGTGATGGGCAATGTCCATCATTTTCTGCAGTCTCCTTTGTTCCTGGGTGCTCCGGTTACTGAACCAGGCTGTGATACAACCAGTTAGTGTGCTTTCTACTGTGCATCTGCAAAGTACCATCGAATATCCGGCAATGTACCAAATCTCCTCAGTCTTCTAAGGAAGTAGAGACGTTGATAAGCTTTCTTTATGATTGCATCAATGTGCAATCTTCAGAGATATACACGTCCAGGAATATGAAGCTCTTCCCTGCCATCCTGTCGATGAAAACAGGTTTATGGATCCCCGGCTTTCCCTTCTGAAGTCAACAGTCAGTTCCTTGGCCTTGCTAACATGGAACAGCAGATTACTATTCTGCCAACAGTCAATCAGATGATCAATCCCTTTCCTATAATCTGATTCATCATTACTCATAGTCATAGAGTCATATAATGATACAGTGTGGAAACGGGGTCTTCGGCCCATTCGCCCACACCGGCCAAACTGTCCCAGCTACCCTAGACCCACTTACCTGCGCTTGGTCCATAACCCTTCAAACCTGTCCTTTCCATGTACCTGTCCAACTGTTTCTTAAACAATGGCATAGTCCCAGCATCAACTTCCTCCTCTGGCAGCTTGTTCCATACACTCACTACCCTCTGTGTGAAAAAGTTACCCCTCGGATTCGTATTCAATCTTTTCCCCTTCACCTTGAACCTATGTCCTCTGGTCCTCGATTCCCCTACTTTGGGTTAAAAAGGCTCTGTGCATCTAACCAATCTATTCCTCTCATGATTTTGTATACCTCTATAAGATCTCCCCTCATCCTCCCACGCTCCATGGAATAGAGACCCAGCCTACTTAACCTCTCCCTATAGCTCACACCCTCTAGTCCTGGCAACATCCTCGTAAATCGTTTCTGAACCCTTTCATGCTTGACAATATCTTTCCTATAATATGGTGCCCAGAACTGAACACAATATTCTAAATGCGGTCTCACCAACAACTGCAACATGATCTCCCAACTTCTATACTCAATACTCTGACTGATGAAGTCCAAAGTGCCAAAAGCCTTTTCGACCACCTTATCTACTTGCGACTCGACCTTCAAGGAACCATGCACTTGTACTCCTAGATCTCTTTACTCATTATACGTTGAATAACAGTGTTGCGGTCAGTGTTGATGCCGTGTCTGCTATATATTCATGGGTATAGAGGGCGTAGAGCAGCAGACTGAGCACACAGCGTGAGATGCTCTTGTGTTGAGGAAGAGTTATTGCCAACTTGTACTGATTGTGATCTGCTGATGAGGAAATTGCAAAGGGAAGAGTAGTTTTGTTTAGAGATTTGGTTTAGTTTGGAAATACAGTGCCGAAACAGGCCCTTCGACCAACTGCGTCCACGCCAATCAGCAATCACCTATACACCTGTTCGATCCTACACACTAGAAACAATTTACAGAAACCAAGTAACCTACAAATCTGCACATCTTTGGAATGTGAAAAGAAACAAGAACAGTTGGAGAAAACCCGCATGGTCACATTGAAAATGTACAAACTCCGTATAGACCGCACCCGTAGTCAGGATCGAACCGTTGTAAGGCAGCAACTCTAACGCTGGGCCACTTTGGCGCCCAAAACATAATTCGATGAGTTTTATGATGTTTTGGGGGGACGATGGTGTTGAACACACCGAGCTATAGTCAATGAACAACAGTGTATGTGTTCTTATCATCCAAACAGTCCAGTGCAGATTGGAGAGCCAGCACAATTGCATCTACTGTTGATCTGTTGTGGATATTGGCCAATTATATAAAGTCCAAATCATTGCTCAGACAGGAGTTGATATGCATCATAATCAACTTCTCAAAGCACTTTATCACCATGAATTTTAATGCCACTGGTCAGTAGTCATTGTGGAATGTCATCTTACACTTTTTGGGCAGAAGATGAATGCCCTATTAAAGCAGATGGGCACCCCAATAACTTAGTGGAGAGAGATTGCAGATGTCTGCAAAAACTATGAAGAAGGGTCACGACCTGAAGCATCACCCATTTCTTCTCTTCAGAGATGTTGTCTGTTCTGCTGTTATTCCAGCATTTTGTGTCTACCTTCTGCAAAAACTCTGGCAACTTGGTCCATGCAGCCTTTAATAATACTGAATATGAACAGTTCATATTTGTAACAAACTAATTATTTCCATACCAAGATATGCCAGAGGAATGAGTGGAGAAAGTTGCAGAACGTTTAGTGACACGCATCCTGAGCTGTTGCTTTTGCAGCAAGTTTTCAAAAGAAGGCTAATACTTTTCACAACTGAAGGCCACCCTGCAGCCATAAGCAATGCCAAAGCAATCTGGATGGAAATGGCACAAGAGTCAATACAGCATCACCTGTTCACTGAACCTTGAAGCAGCTGAGAAAGATGTTTATTGGTCTCAAGAATGTTGCCAAGGTAACACTGCTTACATTATATTCAGTGGTATGATATTACATTTCAACGCAGCTCAACAGCATTTCATTGTAAGCTTAACGCAACATCACAGTTGAGAATTGGCCATATATTTTCCAAAAGTGGTGGCTGTGTGGAATGAGCTTCCAGTGAAGGTGGTGGAGGCAGGTTTGTTTTTATCATTTAAAAATAAATTGGATAGTTATATGGACGGGAAAGGAATGGAGGGTTATGGTCTGAACGCAGGTGTATGGGACTAGGGGAGAATACGTGTTCGGCACGGACTAGAAGGGTCGAGATGGCCTGTTTCCGTGCTGCAATTGTTATATGGTTATATGGTTAAGCAGTTATTTTTGTTTCAAAAGCAACTGCTCAAAACTGAAAAAAGCATTAGCTTGCATCCAGTCTCACAAAATAACAGAAAGCACTAGCACCCATGTGGTCAGCAGGAGGTACCTTCTTGCTGCATATTCACATAACTCGACTTTAGCCTTAGATATCAGGGTATTCCAGATTCAGAATCTGTTTCAAATCAAATATATTTTATGCCCAGAGATTCTGGTTCCTCCTTCAGGTTGTGCTGATATCGCTCTAATGTATTGATTATTTCAGCAGCTGATGCTCTAGGCCTCAGAAATGGTTGATGAGCCACATACCTTTGGCATGTGTTGGGTGGAGAGGAGGGGTTTGCAGTGGATCACATAATGTGGATGGATTGGTTTAGTTGGGATTTGATGTCGCTTGAGCATTAGCCTGGAAGTGAATACAATAGCCAGATAGCCCTCAGGGTTTGACGTCATGTACAACTAGTCTTGCATTAGAGGGCCCACCCTCTCAGTCCGTCAGTGAATGGTAATAGATTTTTTTCCCCAGTAATATTGATCTATCATTGAATACATATCATCCCACAACCCATGTGATTCTGATTAAAGACCCAATGTTTCCATTTTTTCTCTTATTTTGATCATCTTAATAGCCTTTTTAATTAAGATGCCTTGTACCCAATGGAAACATCTGATAATCTGATGTGTGCTTTTTAATGACAAACTAATGGTAAAGTGTGCCATTATGGGAAATTGCAGCAAGGGATCTACCAAAATAACCCTCTAGAAATCGTGGATGCATTTGTGATAATTTCCAATATTCTATAGACTCAGGATCAGTTCCTGTGTGTTGGAGGGTAGCTAATGTTATCCCATTTTTTAAGAAAGGCGGGAGAGAGAAAACATGGAATTATAGACCAGTTAGCCAGACATTGGTGGTGGGGAAGATGCTGGAGTCAATTATAAAAGATGAAATAGCCGCACATTTGGACACCAGTAACAGGATCGGTCCGAGTCAGCATGGATTTACAAAGGGGAAATCATGCTTGACTAATCTTCTGGAATTTTTTGAAGATGTAACTAGGAACATGGACAAGGGAGAGCCAGTGGATGTAGTGTACCTGGAGTTTCAGAAAGCATTTGATAAGGTCCCACATAGGAGATTAGTGGGCAAAATTAGGGCACATGGTATTGGGGGTGGAGTGCTGACATGAATAGAAAATTGGTTGGCAGACAGGAAACAGAGAGTGGGGATTAACGGGTCCCTTTCAGAATGGCAGGCAGTGACTAGTGGGGTACCGCAAGGCTCTGTGCCGGGACCGCAGCTATTTTCAATATACATCAATGATTTGGATGAAGGGATCCAAAGTAACATTAGCAAATTTATAGATGACACAAAGCTGGGTGGCAATGTGAATTGTGAGGAGGATGCTATGAGAATGCAGGGTGACATGGACAGGTTGGGTGAGTGGGCAGATGCATGGCAGATGACGTTTAATGTGGATGAATGTGAGGTTATCCACTTTGGTAGCAAAAACAGGAAGGCAGATTACAATCTAAATGGCGTCAAATTGGGAAAAGGAGATCTGGGGGTCCTTGTTCATCAGTCTATGAAAGTAAGCATGTAGGTACAGCAGGCAGTGAAGAAAGTGAATGGCATGTTCGCCTTTATAACAAGAGGAGTCGAGTATAGGAGCAAAAAGGTCCTTCTGCAGTTGTACAGAGCCCTAGTGAGACCACAAAATACATGAAACATGAAATTAATGTGACGCGTGGTAAGGCTTTGGGGATGTGCATAGATTGAGGAGGTGGGGGTGGGGGGTCAGTCTCAGTCTACTACCCCATGGCAGAAGAGGGAGGAGTTGTAAAGTTTGATAGCCACAGGGAAGAAGGATCTCCTGTGGCATTCTGTCCTGCATCATGGTGGAACCAGTCTATTGCTGAAAGTACTCCTCACGTAGAACAGTGTGTCATGGAGGAGGTGAGCTGTATTGTCCAGAATGCTCCGCAGTTTGAGGACCATCCTCCGCTCCAAGGTCACCTCCCGTGAATCCAACTTTGCCCCCAGGATGGAGCCAGCCTTCCTGATGAGTTTGTTGATCCTATTGACGTCCAAAGCCTTTGCCCTGCTGTCCCAGCACATGGCAGCGAAACAGATGGGACTGGTTACCACCGATTGGTAGAACATCTGCAGCATCTTACTGCAGATGTTGAGGGAGCGGAGTCTTCTCAAAACGTACAGCCGGCTCTGTCCCTTCTTGTACAGGGCCTCAGCGTTCCTGGACCAGTCCAGTTTACTGTCCAGGTACACTGCCAGGTATTTGTACTCCCTGGTAAACTACATCCACACCATTGATGGAGACACGGGACAGGGGTGTGCCTCTCCTCCTAAAGTCCAACACTAACTCCTTAGTCTTGTCGGTGTTGAACTGCAGGTGATTCAGCCCACACCACTCAACAAAGTTGTTGACTACACCTCTGTATTCAGCTTCCCTCCCCTCACTGATGCAGCCCACAATTGCAGAATCATCTGAAAACTGCAGGTGGCAGGAGACAGAGTTATATCTGATGTTCGAGGTGTAGACGGTGAACAGGAAGGGAGAGAGGACCATCCCCTGCGGGCCCCTGTGTTGCTCACTATCATGTCCGAGACACAGTTCTGTAGTCTGACATTGTGGTGGTTGTCCAGTCAGGTAGTTGGTGATCCAGGACACCAATGGAGCATCCAACCACATCTTCGTCAGTTTGCCCCCTAGCAGTGCAGGCTGGATGGTGTTAAAATCACTGGAGAAGTAAAAAAAAACATAACTCTCACAATGCTTCCCGGCTTATCCAGGTGAGCATAGGAACGCTGGAGCAGGTGGATGATGGCGTCCTCAACCCCCATCTTAGCTTGATAAGCGAACTGCAGGGGGTCCAGGTAGGGTTTACCCGTGGTCGCAGGTGAGAGAGCACCAGCCTCCCCAGGGACTACATGATGTGTGAAATCAGCACCACTGGTCTGTAGTCATTGGAGGAGCTGGGGCGCATCCTCTTTGGTACAGGAACCAGGCAGGATGTCTTCCACATCACAGGAACCCTCTCCAGGCTCAGGCTTAGGTTGAAAGATATGCTGTAGCATTCCACACAACTGGCTGGCACATGCCTTGTGTACCCTAGGGCTGACACCATCAGGACCCGTAGCTTCACCTGGGTGGAGTATGTTTCTCTTTAAGCAAAATAATCTCCAGTCATAGTTAGCTTAAACTAAAACGTATTAAAGGTTGATGCCACTGTCTTCAATCTCCTTCACAGACTCCATTATGTAGGTACCAACTATCTTACCTTATAACTATCCAAAACTGAACCATTTAGTTTATAAATCTGTTCATATTTGATCATAACTCTCATACTCATAAGTATGCTGATCTCTGCCTGTATTATTACCAGTATGCATTCTTGTACCTGCTGAAATCCTCAATTAATCTTTTGATAATTTTTCGACAATTATTTAATTAATGACTGACCTGCCTTGTTTATCCTTCATAAACTGAGGCAATTGAAAATTCTGTTTGAAGATTTAAAAAAATACCAGTTGCTGAAAATCTGAAATGAAAACAGAAAGTACTGGAAATACTCAACAGGTCAAGCAGCATCTGAGGAAAGAGAAACAGTTTCATATCACAGACTCTTCCCATGCAACCAAAAGTAATGTAACACCTTTCATTTTACCTCCTGCCTTCCTACCTCCCAGGAATCTTAATAGTGTTTCTGGGTGAAGCAGCAAATAACCATATAATATAACCATATAACAATTACAGCACGGAAACAGGCCATCTTGACCCTTCTAGTCCATCTAAATCACTTGGTCCTCTTCCAATCTAGTCCACTACTTTCAGTGTTTACATGGCAGATTGGTGATCTCTATGTGGAGAACCTATATTGAGATGACAAAAATAACCCCAAGCTTCTAGTTGCCTGCCACTTTCACTCAGATCTATCTGTATGTGACATTACATCCTTCCGAACTCAACAGTGAAATTCATCATTAGGTAACTCACTCTTTTTTCTGTCTGTATCAGATTGGCCATTTCCAAAACCCTATCTATGCCTCTACTTCCTTCGATGATTGAGGAGATTCGGTATTTTGATGAATACACTATAGAACATTTACATGCATATGGAAGAGAGCAATTGAGTAAATGCATCATGGCCTGGTTCGGCAACTCAAATTCCCAGAAATAAAGGAGATCATAAAAAGTGGGGGAAATTTCCTGGACCATCATGGGTACTGACCTCCCCGGTATGGAAGTGACCTATACAAGATGCTGCCTCAAAAAGACAGCCAGCATCATCAAAGACCCTCACCAATATGGCGATATTCTTATTTCACTCCTACCACTGTGAAGAAAGTATAGGAGTCTGAAAACTGTGACTACCAGGTTCAAGAATGGCTTCTTTCCAATAATCCTCAGGATCATGAAAACTTTACAACACTAACCAATGAAGTATGAACTGTCTATGGTTGTAATAAAGACGCCTTCATTGATTGACTTAATTTATTGATTTAAAAATATATATATATTACCTATGTGTATTGTGTTACAATTTACAATTCTAATGAAGGGTCTCTAATCTGAAGCATTAACTATTAGTCTTTCCACAAATGTTGCCTGACCTGTTTAGTGTTTAAAAATTTTCTGTTTTTACTTCAAAATACTGCTTCGCTGTTCTAACTTACACCAATTCCCACTCATTTACTGTATATCCTTGTATTTGCTGCCCCGCTTTGTGAAACAACCCTTGGGATTTTAAACATGTTACCCTTGTTTACAAGGTCCTGCATTGTGTCTCTCTCGGTTTCTCTGACCTCCTCCAGCCTTATAAATATTAGAGGTCTCTCAAGTTCCTTAATTCTGGTAATTTGCTCAGCCCAGAATTTAATTGCTTTGCCTCTCTGCCCTCAGTGGAGCAAAATCATAGAATTCCCTCCCATACCTTCTTTCAACTCACGTATTCTTGTATGGTTCATTGGCACTTTCTGTCTGCTAATATTTCTGTGCCGATTCTTTGAATGTTTTATTAATGGCAATTAGTATATAAATGGAGGTTGTACTTATTATGGTTGTGGCTAAATCGATATTGCATCCTGTTATCTACTATCATCCTTGAAATGCTACTGAATTGGATGGGAGAAGTGACAGAAACTTAAATAGTTCAGAAATTCATGAACAGGCAGATGAGATTAGTTTAGCAGTTTGTGACAAGCTTTATTTTCAACCAGGAAAGGTTTTTGGAGAACATATGTAGTTTTTTTTTGCTTGAAGCTCACTCTCTGGTATGAATGTACAGGAAAGAAAAGAAGCAGGGGGCAGAAAGCTCATTATATTTTTCATTTTGCTTATCTCTGCTGAAGCCAGAATCTTCAGCATCTGATACCACAAGCAGAAATTGAACCATTCTACCATAAGCTCTATAAAATCCACTCACCCTGCAAAATAGCATAAATAATCTTGCTACTAATAATCTCGATGCGGATTTGACGCATAATGTTTCACAATAAATTGTGTAGGATAGAACTAGTTTCTGGTTTACAGGTGATTGTTTGGGGGTGCTGTCCTGTGCACGGCTGCCCAGCCAGCAGCTGTCTGTCTTCATCTTTTTTTTCTTTTTTTAATTAGTTAAAGTGTTTTGTTTGGAGGTCTAAACTTTTTTGTGGGGGGGGGGGGGGGGGGGGGGGGGGGGGGGGGGGGGGGAGGGGGGAAACTATCCCTCAGGGTCCCTACCTGGTCGGAGAGGCAACTTTTCTCCGGGCTGCAGTTTCGACCCGTCCTCGCGGCCTACCAGCTGGCCTGGAGTGGCGTTTCCTGTCGGGGACCGCCCAGTACCACGGCTTTGGCGGCGGCACAGCGCTGGAGCGCTATCGCGGAGCGGGCGATGCCTTGCCTGGGTCGGCGCGCTGGAACCATCACGGAGCTGCGGGACTGTGGAGCGGCCAGCTGCGGGCGGCGGCGCTGACTTTACATCGGGAGCCTGGGATCTCGCGACAAAGTCACCAGTTGTGGAGCTCCATCCGGCGCGGCCTTGTTGGCTTCGGAAGCCACGGTCTCCAGTACGGAAGCGGCCGTTCCAGGGTTCCCAAGCCGCTGTGAGGATTCTCCCGACGCCGGAGCACCACCACCCGGCGAGAACGGCTTGGAACATCGGGTCTCCGTGTAGGCAACTGTGGAGGCCTCAATAGGCCCGACTATGGGTGAACTGGGGATTGGGACTGGACTTTGTGCCTTCCCTCATATTGGGAACCATTGTGGGGGGATGTTTTTATGTTTAAATGTCTTTATTATTGTTATGTCTGTATTCTTTCTTTATGTGCTGCACGGAGAGGACGCTGGCGCTGTTTGTTTGCCGCTTCTCCGTTTGTTATTGTCTGTTACTATTGTAAAGCGACTTTGAGTCTTAGAAAAGCGCTATAAAAATTAAATTTGTTATTATTATTATTATTATTATTATTGTTGGTCGTTGCGGACCTGGGGAGGGGGGGGGGGGGGGTGGGGGGGGGGGTGGGGGGGGGGGGGGGGGGGGGGGGGGGGGGGGGGGGGGGGGGGGGGGGGGGGGGGGGGGGGGGGGGAGGGGGGGGTGAAGGTCCTTTGTCCAAGCTGTATCACTAAACTAAATTCACAAGGAAGCAAGTATGTGTATTGGAAATAAAGTGTGTTGAATCCAAGTGTGGGCTTAGTTAATATTAGACTACAGTTGTTAACTAATACATTTCAATTCTCCTCCAGTGAAAAGATAAACTATCAGGAACATAACAAATTGTCAGGACCATACAAAGGTATTAAAAAGTCCAAGAATGATTCCTGCAATACATTGTGCATTCCCGAATGAGTGACAACTTGGGGAGCTGGGATTCAGAAACTAAGTATGATTGATTAGATTTACAAATAATATCAGACTAGGACATATAGAACATAAATAAGTACAGTACCGGAGCAGGATTTTCAGCCCACAATGATTGTGCCATCATGATGCCAAACTAATCTCAACTGCCTGCACATGATCCATATCCTTCAATTCCCTGTATATCCAAGTGCCTCTCTAAAAACCTCTTAAACACCATGATTGTATCTGCCTCCACCACTTTCATGGCAGTACTTTCCAAGCAACACCCTCTGCTTAAAAACTTGCTCTGCACTTCTCCTTTTGAACTTTTCCCCTTTCAACTTAAAACTATTCCCTCAGTGGAGAGTGGAATAAATGGAACATCCCAGGAATTACTTGTGACATAACTATTCTATGCAAGGGAGTCAAAGAATGGAAGATGTAATGCAGTTGAAAAATATGTACTTCATTAATAGAGTTCAAATAGCTCACACATAAATTGAACTAGATTAGGGTTTGCTATAGACTATAGTAGGATCAACACACCCAGACGTTGAAATAAGTCAATGGATAAAGCCAACGACATGTTGAACAATTCATTGAATGTTAAAATCCTGATCAATTTATGCGCTAATCAGGTACAATGAACAATTCTAATTTTCCAAGAATCAAAGGAAACCTTAAACATCAGAATGAAAGATGAGTATTTAGGGTATTATAAAGAAATTCTGGGAAGATTTCCAATTTCAGTTTTGATATGAGATGTCAGGGCTAATATAAAGGATTAAAAAATAATCAGTAAAAAATGTTAATTCAAATCCAATTGGAGAATATGGCACTAATATTAGTTAACTCTAGGGCCGATTTCTGGACGATCGTTTTCATTCAAAAAAATCAGAAACTGGCATGAGTTTCGAGGCTGAGTGGTAGAGTCAAAACTCTTCATGTCATTTAATGAATCATCTGATGGGAACAATGGGTGTGTGTTGTTCTGGGTGAAGAAAACTAAAAACAGCTAAAATGGACATCTGTAAAAGTCAGGTGATCTCATTTTCTTCATTGCACACAAATCTCCTATATCCTCCCTTCTCAGCACATGACTGCCTACATTTCTTGCTGAATGATCTGCAGGCTTCTTAGCCTGTAGCTGGATATCAAAGGGGAATATTCCAGGGTTACATACAGTTACTCCCCATCACCCTCTTCCCTCAAATGAATGATGAAAATGGAAATCACCATGGGGAAAAAATGTAGCTTTGTTTACCTTTATCTGTGGTGAGCTTGGCAAAGATGAGATATTATTTAAAAATATGAAATCATAGATGAGCAATTCACCTTTCCGTTTCCAGAATTAGTCTTCTTTGGCTGGAGGCCAGATTCATAATGGAATATTTTGATTGGCAGGTCTCAAGATGTGCATTTTGGAATTTGAGTTCGAAGAGGCTTAATGTTTCTCTTTGGCTCAGCTGTCTCTCCCTTTTAAATGTCAACAGGAGATTATTCACTGGAAATTCCTATAAACAAAGGAGAATCCAGTGCGAAGGGAGAATAAAGCAATACGGTGATGGTACACAAATAAGCAAATACCTTATAAGCAAAATTATCGCTGAAATTAGGCTTGGCCGAGGCTTTCACCAGGTCCAAAAGGGAGGATGAGAAAGTCAGTACAAGAGCTTCTTCTTCCATTCTCCGATCATAAAGGCATTAATTACATCTGAAGAAGGGTCTCAATCTGAAACATTACCCATTCCTTCTATCCAGAGATACTGCCTGTCCCGCTGAGTTACTCCAGGACTGTCTTATGAAGAAAGACTGGATAGACTTGGTTTATACTCTCTAGAATTTAGGAGATTGAGAGGGGATCTTATAGAAACTTACAAAATTCTTAAGGGGTTGGACAGGCTAGATGCAGGAAGATTGTTCCCGATGTTGGGGAAGTCCAGGACAAGGGGGTCACAGCTTAAGGATAAGGGGGGAAATCCTTTAAAACCGAGATGAGAAGAACCTTTTTCACACAGAGAGTGGTGAATCTCTGGAACTCTCTGCCGCAGAGGGTAATCGAGGCCAGTTCATTGGCTATATTTAAGAGGGAGTTAGGTGTGGCCCTTGTGGCTAAGGGGATCAGAGGGTATGGAGAGAAGGCAGGTACGGGATACTGAGTTGGATGATCAGCCATGATCATATTGAATGGCGGTGCAGGCTCGAAGGGCCGAATGGCCTACTCCTGCACCTAATTTCTATGTTTCTATGTTTCTATGTTTCCAGCATTTTGTGTCTTTCTTAATTGCATCAAGCCATTTCCTGTGCTTGGATCCTCTGATATCATGGAATACTTTATTGTCACAGGCACAATGAAATTCTTTGTTGCATACCCAATGTATACAAATAGCAGCTACCTATGGCGCTGACAAAGTTACAAAGTAAGCCAGCCCCTTCTTTTGTTCTCCCAATACCCCACCCCCATGGCGGTTCCCCCACGCCAGGTCCCCATTGTCCTTACCACATCCAGGTAGCAACAGTCACACAAAGTGGCATGTTGCTGTCCGAAGACAAGGAAAATCCATTAGGAAGCAAAAGTTTTCATTGCAACCACTTCTTGTTTCAAAGAGGAGTCAGCAGGTATTCTGATATAGATAAAGAGATTGTGAAGCAACAGTGTAGATTATTTTCTTCTTGAAGTACTTTATTGATTAAGTTAGGGCAGGATTGCAGAGCCTAGGGTCCTAACCATGCCCAAAAGCATCAGCTGCTATCAGGCACCTCAGCCATGATAGAGTTTACTTACTCACTTCCTCTCTTTCAATGCTGGTTTGAACTGAACTTAACATTGGCACAGCCTCTGCAAGGATCTCCCTGGCAGCAAAACATTTTACATATGGATTTTTTTTGTTATAACTTTATTTCCTTCTCTTGGTTAGAGATGAAACCAAAGTCCTCCCTGGATACCTTTCTCATTTAAGGATGGATTTCACAGTTTGCAATAATGGTCCAGAATTGATACAATTAAATTAAAGCAGTTCCTTTTTCATGTTGCCTGCCAATCCATTGATCTTCATACCTGTTGAGTGAGACCACATACTTCGAGCAAGTTTCAAAAAGTTAGATTAGAATTGGGGTGGAGGACTATTAATTAGGAATTGTAAACATTTAAAATACAATATTCAGAGTTTCAGATTGTTTGTCAAAGCTGCTGAGAAAATATTTGACAATATTTGACAATATTTTCTACAGAGAAACATATTAGGAGTAAAACATTGTTAATTGTCCCAGACAACAAGTCATATTATCTTACCAGACAGACCTAGTGACTCCTGGCGACTATAAATTGAGTAGTTGTACGAAACCTTGATATTTGGTTAATTTGCAACTATAATGCTTGCAGAGTGCACTGTAAGTGGTGCACTTACTGAAATCCATTAAAAAAATGTTAAATAATTCATAGCCATTCCTCAGCATTGGCTAAATTCCTATTCCTTGCCCAAATGCATTATCAGAATGCCACTAGCTCTTATTGTTGCTTCTTAAAAGCCCTGGAAGTCAAGTAAAGAAGTAACTCATTCATCTGGCTGCAAATAAACACCACAGTAAAGTTATTCCATTCTTCAAAGACCTCTTTCCATTCCTTCAGCTATTAGTTTTCTTGTCCTGGAAACTCAATCAGCCGAAATTAAACCTGCAAAGAAATTTAAAGAGCTGGCTGCCAGCCTCATTCATAGTCATAGAATGATAGAGTGATACTGTGTAGAAACAGGTCCTTTTGCCCAACGCCCACACCAGCCAATGTGTCGCTGCTACAGCTACACTAGTCCCACCTGCCCGCTTTTGGTCCATATCCCTCCAAACCTGTCCTATCCATGTACCTGTCTAACTGTTTCTTAAACGTTGGGATATTCCCAGCCTCAACCACCTCCTCTGGCAGCTACTTCCATACACCCACCACCCTTTGTGTGAAAAAGTTACCCCTCAGATTCCTATTAAATCTTTTCCCCTTCAACTTAAACCTATGTCTTCTGGTCCTCGATTCACCTACTCAGGGCAGGAGACTCTGTGCATCTACCCGTTCTATTCCTCTCATGATTTTATATACCTCTATAAGATCACCTCTCTGGCCACATATTCCTTTTCCCATCTCAGTTAAATTTGAAAGTGGGAGGGGGAAGCAGGTTGTGTTGTATTAAAGAGTTTCAATGTTTTGAAGCCAATTTTTTTTGGAGCATTAATTTTCAGTCTTATATCTTCTATTCTGATTGTACAGAAACTGCCAGATGAATACTGAGACTTTTACAGAATTACTTATTTATATATGCAGAGCACAAAGTGCTGGAGGAACACAATTGGCCAGGCAGCATCTCTGGAGGACATGGATAAGTGATTTTTTTGCGTTGGGACCCTACTTTTGGGATGGGAATTCTGTGTGATCTTCTCCTATTGTTCCACCTGTGTGAGTCTGACGAAGTGTCCCAACACAAAATGTTGCCTATCCATGTCATTCCAGAGATGTTGCATGAACTGTCGAGTTACTCCAGCACTTTGCATTCCTGCAGGATTCCAGCATCAGTGGTTGTTTGTGTATATATTTACATAATTTTCATTTCCATTCATTTCGGTGGAAAAAAATAACATTAGGAAATTGAGAGCAATAATGCTTCACGTAGGGCAAGGTTTAGTTCACTACTCAATTGAGACCAGATATTTATGACTATTGATTATGACAAAGACTTATTACCAGAATGCTTCCAGTAAAGATCTCATACACAAATAGTCAATCTCTAGCTGTTTCTTTTGAAGATTTCATTGCTTCTGTGTTTCCGTGATTCAGGTATACACGTTTCCACAGTCAAAAAAAATCACACAATGTCCACGTATAACATCATTTAAGTCCTCTGTAACATAAATCCTAGCTCTAATATATCTTTCTGAATATTAGTGAACGCAAGATTGGTTTCACCCAAATGGAATCAAGTAGCCTTTCCACAAATGGAATGTTTGGGAAAGAAATATTCAACTATGGTCTGGACACATGGTAGGTAGTTACAAATTGAGCACTTACAGTTTATCTTGCTTACATTACTAAAATGCCAGAAAGTAAAATAATGCAGCGCAATTAAGGGGCATCCATAATTGTCATGGATCATTGTTCAATCATTGTTATTGTTCAATTTGCACTCATGATCGTTGTCATAGTTTTATGTTAATATATGGAAGGCTATTAAAAAGGGTGAATGCCTCTTGAATCACAGCATAATCCTTCCCATAAAGGAAGCATCACTGCTCTCCAATACGTGCTCCATTTTATTTCAGGAGATACAGGTTATAACATGGGCATTTAATTTGGGGGAGATTGATGCACGGCACGGAAAATATTCAAAAAGCTAAATTTGAAACTTATGGGGACAATACTAGTAAACCAGAAAATTCTTTTTTTGTTTAGTTTTGAGATACAACGTGGAAACAGGCCCTTCGGCCCACCGAGCTCACAACGACCAGCGATCCCCGCACATTAACACTACCCTACACACACTAGGATCAATTTGCACATACACCAAGCCAAGTAACCTACAAACCTGTACGTCTTTGGAGTGTGGGAGGAAACCGAAGATCTCGGAGAAAACCCATGCGTTCATGGGGAGAACGTACAAACTCCCTACAGACAGCACCCATAGTCGGAATCAAACCCAGATCTCTGGTGCTGCAAGCGCTGTAGGGCAGCAACTCTACCGATGCGCCATCATGGCTGCCTGGGAAATGAGTCTGCAAATGCACACATTAAGAAAAATGCAGCGGTTATGTTGCATGAATAACCCCAGCGACGGCTGCTTTCACCAACTAGTATTTCCTTCCAACAGCCTCTTACATCTGACCAAGATTTTAAATGAAACTTGTTTTCTGTCCTGTTTTTACAACAAAGCTTAAAAAAACAGCTTTATTTCACTGAATATTTCTAATGAATAAAGTAGTATAAGACAATTAATTTATTGACTCCATTGGTCTCTAGAAATATTCAGTCAAATAACGAGTTGAGATATCTTCCTTTAATATTGCATTAAATATTAGTTTCTGCCCTTTAGAAACAACAAGTGTAATTGCCTAGAAACTTTAATGATATTGATTTAATTTGGAAATTCATCATTCAATGAAAAATAGAGAATAATTCAGTGCATTTATCTTTAAATATATTTATTATGTATTTTAATTATTAATTTGCTATAAGGAAAATAGAGGTTATTGAGATTGATATTAATGTGCAGCAGTAGTGTTCATTTATTTATTGCTAAAGTGAATTTGTATACTGCTATTTTGTAATATAATCACAATTTTTTATTATTGAGAAAAAGGGAAATTGAAAAATAATCATTCATGTTTCTTGAGTACCATTCATCATAAATGCTATTTGCAAAGAGGGAAATGTATTGGCAACTGTCAACAAAATGTTATTATATAAAATGAATCCTTATATCTGGAACCTTAGATGTTTTTACATTCTCTTTACTGAAAAATTGCCAATGTTCATTATGTTTGGAAATAACATAAAGAGCTAATTCTGTTAGTTTTGGCATGTATGAGTGGTAGGGATTGGGAGGACGAAAGGAAGAAAATTGGCTAAATTAGAGGAAATCCAGGAGTACGATGACCAAAATTAGAAGTCTGTGGCTACACCCAAACTTGCCCAAGAATGAATCCAAGGTCTGTTCATTTCTCAGACATCTGGGCAAGTCCTCTAACAAAATGATTAGTTCCTTACTTTTTACATTGTCGTTGGTTGGGAGTGCTAAATTGTTGACTGAGTTTCTTTTGGAGGAAGGGCACAACATCATCACCAGTGTCAAGGCCATTTAGGGCTACCAAACATATATGAGTTTACAGGCATATAGGATTCATGATTTGGCAATCTTAAATGGATTGGATGCATGTTCTACTGCGCTCCTTCAAAATACACCACTAAAAATGTAGGTTCAATTATTGAATCCAGTTACCTTATCAAGTTTTCTACATGGATTTTCAGAAGGCATTGCCAAATTCAACAGAAAATCGTAGTTAAAAAAATGAAGTTCTTGGAATAAAAGGATAGTGACAGCATGGAGTAAAAAAATGGCTTGACAGGAATCAGAAAGTCATCCTAAGTGGTTGGCTTTCAGTCTGTAAGAAGTTGGACAGTGATGTTCCCCGAGGTTAGTAGTAAGACTACTGCTATTTTAGATGTTAATGATTAATAATTAAATATTAATGATTTTTCTATGGTTGGTGGAAACAGTCAATTAGGGCTTTCAAAATAGAATTAGGTAAGCAATTATTGGTAGGACAACAATAATAATAATAATACATTTTATATAATGGCACCTTTCAAAACACTCAAGGTCACCTTACATCACATAATATTAGTAATAAACATCCAATAAGCAACAAAGCACCAGTAATTAAAAAATCAGCAATAAAATGTACAATAAGCAACAAAGCATAGCACAACGAGTTAAGATTGATATAAAATAAGATGCAGTTGTTGCAGTTGAAATGAGTAAGCTAGCTTAAAAAGATGGGTTTTAAGAGCGGTTTTGAATTCTGTCATGGAGTCCAGTATGCGGATGTGAAGGGGTAGTGAATTCCAAAGTTTAGGTGCAGCATGGGAGAAGGCCCTGGCACCCATTGTGCTGAGTTTGATGGATGGTAATGCCAGTAGACCTGCTGATGAAGACCGCAGGGAGCGGGAGGGGGTGTAAGTCTGAAGGACGTCTGTGAGATAAACTGGGGAAAGGTTATGAAGCGCTTTAAATGTTAATAATACAATTTTAAAGTTCATCCTTTGTGACACAGGGAGCCAATGTAATTGAATCAACAATCAGTGGACTTTGAGCATGTGATAATCCGTACTGCAGAGTTCTGGATGAGTTGAAGTCGATGAATACGTTTGTTGGGGATGCCTGCCAGGTTCGCATTGCAGTAGTCAATGCATGATGTGACTAAAGCATTGATTAGAACTTCCGTGGAGTGTTGTTAAAGCAGGGCGTAGTCTGGAGATGTTTTGTAGATGGAAAAAGGCAATCTGGGAGATTGTTTATATGACTGGAGACAGAAAGGGTACTGTCCAAGATAACACCAATGCTGTTAACCTGTGTGGAGACTGGTATGATGGCTTCAGCGATGGGGAGTGAACAGATATTGCTTTTGTCATCCATATTGTTTGTCATCCATATCTGTATATCATGGAGACAGGCAGTGAGAGTACTGGAGGGGACAGTAGAAGTGGGCTTGGTGGACACATAAAGCTGTGTATCATCAGCATAACAATGAAAATGAATATGTTGCCACAATGGGGAAAGAAAACAGGAATGTGATCAATTGGAATGTTTTACAAGTAGCTGGGAAGGGCTTATTGTGATGAATGGCATCCATATGCATTGCAACAATTCTCTGATTGTGGAGCCAGGAGGAGTAGAAATAGTTTTCCTGTTTCTACATTGCGCCCAACCACTAAACATGGCCTTTCCATCTCATCCCTTATCGGGGAGCTGCTGGCTGAAAATTGTTTTCAGAGATGAATGAAGCAACCATACCAAGATCAGGTCCAAGGATTGTGAATCCCCATTTCTTAGTTTAGTTTAGTTTAGTTTAGAGATACAGCGTGGAAACAGGCCCTTAGACCCACCGAGCCCAAGCCGACCAGATATTCCTGCACATTATTACTATTCTACACACACTATGGACAATTTTACCAAGCCAATTAACCTACAAATTTATATGTCTTTGGAGTGTGGGAGGAAACTGGACCTCTGGGAGAACGTACAAGCTCCAGACAGCACCCATAGTCAGGATCAAACGCGGGTCTCTGGCGCTGTAAGACAGCATCTCTATCGCTGCGCTAATGTGCTGCCTAGGCCAAAAAAATCATCTGCCCTGATTTGAAGATCCATCCATATCTCATTGTCCTCTCTGGTGAAAATTAAATGTGATAAGTGTTTGTAGGATATGATAGAATGTCACCACTTTTTTCACTTCCTTCCAAATGAATAGACCTTTCCATAGATAGGTACAATGACACTGGGTTATCTAGTAAATTATCTAGTAGCCAGAAAAACTGTAGGAGCTGCAACTTGGATGCTTCTGATGTGAACCAGTGTCATCAATAAAAGGCAGCTAGTGACTAGTCAAAGGTTGTATTCATCATTTAAAAAATAATTCTTGTTCCCTTCAACACAACTCAGAGAATATATATTCCACCAATAAAGTAGGGGACCATGTCCATTGTAGGCAATTCTGTGGTTGCACAGAGTCAGGCAAATGCTGTCTACGTTGCTTTATGCTAATAGGGAGGCAATGAAAAAATATGGTATGTTCAATCACAACAAAAACTACCGGCAGTTTGATGAAGGTGTAAGGGGTAGGTTGCCTATACCGCAATCAGATAAGATTTAGGGACAGAAGTTTAGGGGTAACATGAGGGGGAACTTCTTTACTCAGAGAGTGGTAGCTGTGTGGAATGAGCTTCCAGTGAAGGTGGTGGAGGCAGGTTCGATTTTATTATTTAAAAATAAATTGGATTTAAAAATAATAATAATAATAATAGTTATATAATACGGGAAAAACAAACATAGGCAACAAAGTGGTAGGGTAATCATTTACAAAAAAGTTAATACACACCAAAAATAACAATCAAAAGAAATAGTAGGAAAAGACATGCAAAATAAAGACTAGGGCCTCAGGCATGGTCAATAGCCAGTGTTCTGCATGGACTACAATGGACAGTGAGGGGGCCTGAGATGTGCACGACTGGGTTTCCATGCTGAGCAGCA
The DNA here is from genome assembly GCF_028641065.1 of Leucoraja erinaceus. Classification (NCBI taxonomy): domain Eukaryota; kingdom Metazoa; phylum Chordata; class Chondrichthyes; order Rajiformes; family Rajidae; genus Leucoraja; species Leucoraja erinaceus. The sequence goes on along the minus strand of NC_073381.1, from coordinate 62,869,068 downwards.
ACAGAGAAGGCTCTATCCCCTCTGAGCCTTATAGTTATATGGACGGGAAAGGAATGGAGGGTTATGGTCTGAGTGCAGTAGATGGGATGACGTGTTCAGCAAAAAAACCTGTTTCCATTTAATTGGTATAAAAAGTCTTTGATCTGGAATGAAAATATCTGGATGAAAATCTGAACTGAAAAAAAACACGCAAGGAATATGGGAATGGTGGGCAATGTGTGGTGTGGCTAGAAAACAAAGCCTGTAGGCTTAGTTGCTGCTTGCCATTCCTGTTGTTTGATGCCTTGTAGGCCTGTAGGAATGACCAACCTTCCTCCTGGTTTCTATACATAATAAGCTGCAGAGCAAAAGGTCGCACTGGTTGACATCTGACCTAAGTAAGTGACCTAGACTCACCAATACATTCCAATTTAGGTAACTGAAGGCGCAGTGCAGATATAGAACATTTCATCCGTTAGTTGGTCAAGCAAGGATAGGAGGAAAATAAAAGCTTATTGGATCCCCAATTAAGGAAATATGACCCCCTATTTTAAGACAACATTAGATACTTTACAAATTCATGAAGTTACTACAGTTAGTTATGTGTAAATTAGTGTTAAATAACTTGATCTCCCAGAGACTGTTCAACACATCTGGAGATTCCACCCCCTTCCCACTCCCCCTGCTCCCTGGAAAATGTCAGCATTGCTTGAGGGTTGTAAGTTATTTTTTTAAAGATATTAACAAGTGGTTTACTGTGGTTTAATTGTAGTGTTATTAAATGCATGTTCCTTTGACAGAAATCATTACCAGTTTTCAAATTAAATCCAACAACACATTCATTTGTAAGCTGAAGGTAAAAAATAATGCTATTTAAGTTTATAATTATAATGTACCTGTCACAATTTTAGTGAAATTGTGCTCACATTAACTCCTAAATAAATGAATGACATATAATTAGGCTTTTGTTAATGACTAACCCAAGTATGAAATCAAATATGCAAGATTTTAGGAAGAGATTAAGCTACACATGATGTTACTAACACATCACTTACTAGCAATAAGAAATTATTTCATTACAAGACCACCAGCATGAACGAAACACATGTTGAAGGGTATCAGGGAAAGACATGACTTGCATTGTGAGTTTTATTTTGATCTTTTCAGAACGGTAAATTGCAGTCATAATCATGGCATAGGAACTACTGCATACAGTTTACATAGAACAAGCTCTTTGAGCAATACGAGAATGACCAAGTGATCTGTTATGAGTGTCAAAGAGGGATCAATAGTGGCCAGAAAATCACTGCTCTATTATGAAATAGTGCACGATATAAGTTCTATAAGTGATAGGAACAGAATTAAGGGGCTGTCCCACTGCGGCGGCCTAATCTGCGAGTTTAGAAGAGTTTGCCCTCGACTTGTAGCATGGTCGACATGTTGTCCTAGGAGGTCATATGCAGTCACATGAAATCTCCTTCATGCTCGAGGGAAGTTCCTGCATACTCACGGCCTCAGTTACGTCGCGGAAAATGTTTCAGCTTGTTGAAAATTTTAACGCGAGTAAAAATTGTTCGGCATGGTTCTTTTGTTTGCCAGCACATTGGATCTTGTCTTACAAGAGCGCCCTTTGAAGATGTGTCTTCCAAAACCTTGTGACTGAGAGAAAAAAAATGACCTAATCTCTGAATTTAATGAGCAACATTACATTTAAACATTGATTCCCAGTTGTAGATTCTCCCATAAAAGGAAGCAATTTCTTCACATCTACCCTATTAAGTTTCCTCAAGCTCCTAAACACAGTTCTGAAGGAATCATACAGCATCTGTGAAGGGAAAGGACAGGCGACATTTCAGGTTGTAGTCATGAACCTACTGATCCCTGGCATAGTTTAGCAGCATGAAACATACCGAGTTTGTTGTCTATCTCACGCCCAACTCAGATGCACAATTCCAATATCAATTGCCCCTAATCTTCCCTTCCAACCACAATTTCACCAAATTAATAGGTGTCTTATGCAGGAGAGAACAGCCAAGAGTTTTCTCAGGGCTTCCAGAGTCATATAATTACTTCCGGGTCCAACCAAAGATGTAGATGATCTAGATTAGTTCTAAAAGCATGACACCAATGGCATTTTATTTCCCCCAGTGCAATGCTGGCTAGCAAAAGCTTTGTGCCATGACGTTGAATGATACAATGCATCTTGCGGACTTATTTTTCTCAAAAAGTAAAACTCATTCCATTGTTTTTAAAATCCATTATCTTATATTACTTAGGAGTGTATTAAGTACTAATAGAGTGTATTAGGAGTTTGCCTCAATAATCCCATTCTCTCATTCATTTCCTCTACTTGCCCTCACATTTCCATCAACTCTCCTCAATTCTAATATTGGCTGACATAACAAGGGTGACTTATAGGGGCCAAGTAACTTACCAAACAGGACATCATTCAGATGTGGTTGAAAATCAGTGTTCCTGGGATAAATCCCACAGGAAGTATATGTGTATTCCTGAGGTCAGTATGAACTAGTACATGTTCCATCGGCTCACCATTTGGTCAACTTGTCAGTCTTCGAGCAAAAATAGGCATTTATTTGGAAGATCTGTTGCTAATGACAACTAACAAGCCTTGGTTCGTGGCCACATTCCACATTAATGCTCTACACTAGACCAAGAAACATTGTTAAATTACTGCTAGTTAGGTGCAACTATGGGGCAGTCCTGGAAGCACAGTTGGTGCAGATTATTTTTCCATGATTCAAAGGACCGTGATTAACAAATTTAACAGTGTTGCCAATCCTATCTTGAAGTAGCTATCACCACACTAATGCCAAGCAAACGGAATTAAATTCTCCTCCATATGTCCACGTTGTCTGTTAATAAAATCTAATTTTCAATTTAAATTGATATCTGCGTTTATAGATTTGAATTTGCAAGAAGCAATTTGCTCAAATTAGTGTAAGAGAAGATTTGATTTTCTACCTAGTATTCTGCGAAGACAACTTTCAGGAAATAGTTAATCATAAACAGGTCATTCAGACAATTGATTCCATCCCTTCTGACAAAGTAAATGCAATCCATCATTTCATCGATTCTCCTCCAATTATGCATTTACTTGAACAAAAGTGTTATTGGTTTATTGTTCCTTTTTCACCTATCCATCTTATTCCCCTTAGATTTAGCTGTAATTTACCATTTCTCTTTCTAGCTAATATTACCTTTTAATTTATGCCTTTTTTTCTATTTGCTACCTTTTTTCAATCTCCTGAAAGACTTTTAGCAGTCTAGCACCAAATATTTTCCATTTTATTTATATATGTTCAAAATATTCTCCTCATCATCATAGAAACATAGAAACATAGAAATTAGGTGCAGGAGTAGGCCATTCGGCCCTTCGAGCCTGCACCGCCATTCAATATGATCATGGCTGATCATCCAACTCAGTATCCCGTACCTGCCTTCTCTCCATACCCCCTGATCCCCTTAGCCACAAGCCATCAATGTCCATATTTATCCAACCGGCTACTTTAATCAGATGTTTACATTTATTTTCTCTAAAATTCTCCTGCAGTCTAATTTGTTGCAGTATTTTTTGTAATTTAGCCATCTACTTACAATCCAAACAGCTTGCATTAATCTATATTATTGTCTAAAATCAACAAGGCAGAATGGGCATGGTTTACATAAGGCCCAATCGGTCTGAGGACTTGGAGGCCCAGATGATCTTCAGCTACTCTCAACGGATGACACCTTGGCGCAGCTGATAGATCTACTACCTCCAGAGATAGACACAAAATGCTGGAGTAACTCAGTGGTTCAACAGCATCTCTGGAGAAATGGAATAGGTGACATTCTGGGTCGAGACCTATTTTCAGACTGAGAATTGGGTTCATTCCTGACCATAGGTGCATTCTGAGTGGAGTTTACACACTCTCCCTGTGACTGCATGGCTTTCACCTCAATACTCAGGTTTTTCACACACATATGGAAGTTATTTATTGCTCACTATAACTTGCCCTTGGTGTGTAGAATAGTATTAGAATCTAAGGGGAGCTGAGAAAATAATTCAAATTTTGAATTATTGTGGGTTTAATGTAAATGGCTGATTGATGATCCTTAAAATAATAAAAACAGACAAGACAGTAAAAACAGATGCTGCTGGTGAGGCGGACATTATGGGCGTGACCCGGTGGTGATTCCACTGGACCTAACGAGTTTGATCATATTTCAAGGCCGTTTGAACATGAAAACCAAATGGAGAGCTTCTTTTAAGATGACAACGAGGGCCTGAAAACTGGAGATATTGTTATGGAGTCCTCTCTTGGATCTGGCCAAACCTAAAGTTATTTGAAGATATGAATATGATATTGATCCCAAGTTTGTGAATAACTGTTATATGATTGTGCGGGTATCTTTGGCTGGAGCTCCAGGTAAGAAAGGGTGTTGGGCCAAAATTGCCCTTCCCATTACATTAGCAACGATAACCAGCTTCACATCCATTGCAGATTGCAGATCTAGCTCCATGTTTCCAATTAAATCACTACATCTCAGCCAGAAGTAAATGAAGCAACGAGACGTTGCGTGCCTTCACATTGCCAGCTTTCTCATAACCTTGGAGCATAGAACAGAAGCTTTCTTTTGAATATACTCCTGGCTTAGCAAAGCCAAATGTATCTTTTGATTAGTTACAAAATAAAATTGGAAATAATGATGATACCTTTTCTGTAACTACTTATTTACTGTATAAATTGGTCAGTTTCATCCCTAATATCTGCTATGCGTAATAAATTAAATACAAGCTACAGACAACGATTAAATTCATGGCATCAAATTCACCAATCTGGGATTGTCTACTTAATCAGTACCAGTGAATCACACAGTAGTCATTTTCCTGTACTTGATTAATTTAAAACAGTTTCAGGAAACAAATGAGAATATCAAAAAGACCAAAATTCAAAATAGCTTATAATTGGACTGAGAGGGGTTAGTTTCTTGCTTTTCCAAACTGTGTATGATCCAGATAACCTACTACATTCATTGAAAATGTCATGTTCTTTGCTGATAGTGCAAGATTATTTCAAGATACCCTGTTCTTGTTAACATGCACCATCAGCAGATGTGTTATAGGAATGGTGTAAGACATTGGGTTAAGTATCTGTGGTGTAATTACTTCAGCATAAGTAGCTCTGTGTTTGCATTGCCAGTCATTTTTAGCTCCCAATTACAGCCAAATTGAAAGCAGTACTTTAGATGGCAAGGGTGCATTTTGCATAGAAAGGGTTAGTGTATCAGTAAGTACATTGCACGAGCAAGTTAACAGGCTGAGCATTCAGATGTCATCATCAGGTTGGCTCAAAACAATTACAATATTCCAGATTTTGCTGCAGCAGGGTACCAAACACTATCTGCTTCTTGTGTGAAAAGGAACTGCAGATGTCAGTTTACACCAAAGACAGACACAAAATGCTGGAGTAACTGAGCGGGTCAGGCAGCATTTCTTTCGAGAAGGAATAGGTGACGTTTCGGGTCGAGACCCTTCATCAGACTGAGAGTCAAGGAGAGGGAAACTAGAGGTATGTGAAGGTACAGAGAAGCTCGGTCGGGGGAGTCCAAGAGTTCCTGGAACCAGTGGAGACAGGAAAAGGGGCCATAACTGGGTGGTGAGGACTCATTCCCAGAGAAAAAGGCACAGAGGCGGAATTGACGACTTCTGCTTCTTGTTAGATGTTTACCCTTTCAGGTTTGGGTTTATTAATCTTTTGAATGACAAGTTGCTTTAAATTGTAAAATTTTGTTCTGTGGCACGATGACTTCTCCAATAGATGTTTGGTTAAAGCATTTGGCTGCTGGGGTCAATGCTCCCAATTTCCCGAAGACTAAATCCATCACTGGAAAATCTGATCTGGTAAACAGCTTTCCTAACCTCTGCACTTAATCCTCCGATGAAAAAGCAATAAAAAACAAAATCTATCAAAATAATTCTAGCATGTGAAATAAAGGCTTACATTCCAATAGAGCCTTTCAGGACTTCTGGCTGTAATGAAACATGAGACTTTCTCAGAAGTATTTTTGACGTTTGCCCCCTTATTATGCCTGAAATGCGGTGGCCAATTTGTTTATAATAAGCAACCATTACCAGCAATATATGAATGACCTAATTGATGTCAACTGTGACTCTCAACAAAATAGAGAGCGTACAGAGGAGATTTACTAGAATGTTGCCTGCGTTTCAGCAACTAAGTTACAGAGAAAGGTTGAACAAGTTAGGGCTTTATTCTTTGGAGCGCAGAAGGTTAAGGGGGGACTTGATAGAGGTCTTTAAAATGATGAGAGGGATAGACAGAGTTGACATGGATAAGCTTTTCCCACTGAGAGTAGGGAAGATTCAAACAAGGAGACATGACTTGAGAATTAAGGGACAGACGTTTAGGGGTAACATGAGGGGGAACTTCTTTACTCAGAGAGTGATAGCTGTGTGGAATGAGCTTCTAGTGAAGGTGGTGGAGGCAGGTTCGTTTTTATCATTTAAAAATAAATTGGATAGTTATATGGACGGGAAAGGAATGGAGGGTTATGGTCTGAGCGCAGGTATATGGGACTAGGGGAGAATACGTGTTCGGCACGGACTAGAAGGGTCGAGATGGCCTGTTTCCATGCTGTAATTGTTATATGGTTATATGTCAAGAAATTATTGGACACATCTCATGCTCTGGTAATCAACTACTGTGTGATGGGCCAACATGGTGTGGGTGTGAAAAAGGAAAATGTGGTAATGACCAAGCCTCTATAAAGCTCTACTAAATCTGCCTTGCCCAAGTGAAGGTGCTACCATCACATTCTGCAACAGTACAGAGCATAAGAAGGAGAGCTGTGGAGAGAGGTATGGGTGGAGCTGTGGAGAGTATTATGGGTACACATGCGAAAGGGTGGGCAAGGAGATTGTTGTGAATCTGAAAGGTGGGGAGGGTCATGGATAGTTTCAGCTGCCAATGACTAAAGTTGTCGTAGCATGATGTTTGGTTGAACATTGGTTTAGAAGATTCAGAAATATTTACAAGCTTGGGATTGGGGTCAATACTGTGGGCAAAGATAGAGTGCAGGATGTGTGTTCTTGCATTGATGAGCTAAAACAAGTATATACTTTAAAGTGACCTACTTGATGCAGGATTCCAGAACTGTGCTACCAGCTACTTAGCAATACCCTTAGGTTGGCACAGTCAAGTCAAGTCACAATTATTTATATAGCACATTTAAAAAACAACTCTCGTTGGCCAAAGTGCTTTACATTTGTTATAAGAATAGTATAAATAAACAAACTACATACATATATACATATAGCCCTCGCTCAGTGGACGTCAGCAAAGGCTTGGGAGTATAGATAAGTTTTTAGTCTTGACTTAAAGAAGTCAATGGAGGGGGCAGTTCTGATGGGAAGAGGGATGCTGGTCCACAGTCTAGGAGCTGCAACCGCAAAGGCGCGGTCGCCCCTAAGCTTATGCCTAGACCGCGGGATATTCAGCAGCCCCAAGTCGGACGATCTGAGGGACCTGGAGGTGGAGTGGTGGGTGAGAAGACTTTTAATGTAGGAGGGGGCAACCCCATTGAGGGCTTTGTAGACATAGAGGAGGGTCTTGAAATGTATACGGAACCACACATGGAGCCAGTGGAGAGAGGCCAGGATCGGTGTAATGTGGCACAGTTGCTGCCTTACAGCGCTAAAGACCTGGGTTCAATCCTGACTATGGGTGCTCTCTGTATGGAGTTCATATATTTTCCTGGTGACTGCAGAATAGATTCACTTGATCAATACCTGGGGTGTGGTGGTTGTCCTATGAAGAGTGATTGAAGTTTATAATAATCTTCCTCAATTGGTATAGATCAATGAGTTGCAATTTCATTAAGACTTGCAAGATTGAGAGGAATTGACAGACAATGAAGAGGTTTCTGCTGTCTGAAAATTCTATAACTAGATGGCATACTCTCAGGATGTGATCAATGTTGGCCTGACAGAGTAGTAATGTGATCTTGGGATTTTTGAGCATTGAAGAAATTTGAGAAAGTGAGGATTGGATAGGAAAGTTGAGTTGCATAGAACCTAGTTGACTATGTTGACTAGAAAATTGACATGACACAAAATCAGCCATGAACACAATGAATGGTAGAAGAGGATTGTGGATGCATAGGATATTCCTATTCCTACATTTTTAATCCAATGCTGAGTTTATTGTTTGATCTAATAATGATTTTCTGCTAGCAAGTTACGGCTTATTTTCACAAAGCGGGATTTTAAAACCATTGTTTGCTGTCAATATTTGCATTGAAGTCAATTCCATGTCGGAATTTCTGTTCCACCTTTCTGAAATGTTCAGTGGTTTATAAATTAAATAACTATATTCCACAAAGATGCCTTGGAGAAAATGACTTAAAGCCCTGTCCCACTGTAGGAGTTCAGTCAAGAGTTCTCCCGAGTTTACCCTGATTCGAACTTGGAGATTTACGGTAATGGCTGCTTGAAGGTACTCTGGGCTCTTGTGAACATTTTTCAACATGTTGAAAAATCTTCACGAGTCTTCCCGAGCTTACCATGTTTCCCAAGTATCTGCCGTTAGCGTTACGAGCCGCTAAGAGAAGTCCCCGAGCTCCGACGTACCCGCTATGTACATTCCACGTGCTTCCATGAGTTTGATTTTTTTTTAAACTCGGGAGAATTTTTGAATGAACTCGTACAGTGGGACAAGGTTATAAATTTTCACCGATAGTATCTTTGGTATAAAACAGGCTCTATTTATACATGAAGAGGAGGTGGAAGATCCATTAAGCAGGTGATAACTGAATGCTCCGAGACCTATCAATTTATTCTGTAAAGATATAGATCACACTTTGTCCGTGCTGTTTTGCCAGTTTAGATAAATCACAATTCATCCATGTCAATCATTTGCTGCCACAACACTTGTCAGTAGTTTGCTGCCAGATACACTAGGTTAAATTCCCAGAGGTATCTGTTATATTGTGGATGGTAGAATGAATAACAACTTACATGCAGGTTGCCTGGATCACGAGAGAGAGTTTTATTACCCAACATTCCCTGCTTATATTGAACACCAACTCATTAACATATACATGAATAAGTATGAATTCATTACACTGCTCTCCTTTTTTTAAGTATTAAATCTAAGTAGTTACAATTTTATTGTTGTGATATTTGATTTAAACCAGTATTTATGAAATCTTAAATGATAAACATAATATATTTATTTTACATATCTACACATTTTTGTTTTAAATGTGCAGTGATTTATTTAACTTAAACCTAACCTGACTACTGGTTTACGGATCTTGCCTGATCGTCTAACATTAACAGATGTAACAGGTTTAGGTGTTGACTTAACTGTAGCCTTGTTTGGCTCTGTTTTAGTACCCTGACTTTGACCAGAGGAATCTGTTTCTTTGTCTGTACTAACTGAACTTTGTGTTTCAATAAAAGTGGTCTCTTCCAACTCACTTTCAGATAAAAATTCAGGGATTAGGACTTCATGCTCAGTTTTTGGTTCATCTTTGGCTGGAATCATTTGATCAACATGCACACATTTGACCCTATCTCCAACATCAACTAAGTATCTTTTTATTCCACACACTTCCACTATTTCCCCAACATCCCATTTGTCTTGACTGGACTTGTTGGGAGGACTGAGAATACGAACCTGCTCATCTGGCTTGAAGTACCTCTCCTTTTTGTGGGAGTCAAAACTGCGTTTTTGACAACTGTTTTTGCTCAACTCTCAAGGCCAAATTGGGTTGAACTAGACTTAGGCGTATTCTTAGCCTTGTCTTCATCAACAGTTCTGCCCGTTGTTGTGTGTTGTGTGGTTCTATACCAGCAAGAAACTAACCAAATGATGTTTCATGCTGAGCTTTGAACTACCCTGCAAAACCTGTTTCTTGAGAGCATCTTTGTTAATTCTAACAAACCTTTCAGCTGCCCTGTTGGATTGCAAAGGCTTCAGCTCTGAGTTCAGAACTGAGTTCAATCCAACCGTTCAATGTCTGTTCATAGACCCACTTCAGCACAGTGTCTTTCTCTGTTTCTGCTGCAATTTCTGTTGCAGTCACTGGAAAGTCTTCATCTACTATTTACAGTGGGAAGATTGAGTTCTCACTTCTCACGTCAGAGTTCTCATGGGGCAGCCGGGATAACGTATCTGCAACTGCATTGCACTTGGAGCTTCTGTACTCAACCTTGTAGTCATACTGGGACCACAGAATTGCCCAGCGCTGCATCCTTGATGCCGCCATGGAAGGTATAGCTGACTTGGGACCAAGTATCACTAATAGTGGCTTGTGATCAATCACTAGGGTGAATGGTCTGCTGAGAAGAAACTGATGGAATTTCTTGATTCCGAACACGATGCTGAGTGCTTCCTTATCTATCTGTGCATAATTACGCTCACTCTGTGATAGGGTGCGGGATGCAAAAGCAATAGGCTTTTCCTGTCTGTCATTCAATGCGTGGGAGATCACTGCACCCAAACCATAACTTGAAGCATCACAAGCAAGTTTCATCTCGCTTGTTGTATCGTGACGAACAAGGAGTTTGTCACGTCAAGTTTTCCTTCCAAAAGTCATATGCACGTTGCTGTTTCTTTCCCCACGTCAATTTTGTAGCAGATAATGTAATGGCTTTTGCAGAGTTGCTAAATCTGGAAGGAATCGGGCAGAGAACTGCACCATCCCAAGGAATGACACATTGTTGGGTTTGGAGCATTCACTATTGCTTCCACTTTCGACTTCACTGGGCGAAGTCCGTTGGCATCTAGTTTGAGTCCAAGGTAGACCACCTCTGACTGCGCAAATGCACATTTACTTTGTCGCATTTTGACATTGAGGCTGTTCAGTCGTGTGAAAACTTGCCCAAGGATTTCCAGATGTTCTACCAGGCCCTCTGTGAATATCAGTAGGTCATCCTGGTTGCACACAATGCGGAATGCCTTGTAACATTTTGTCCACGACAGATTGAACATTTTTCTGGGAGGATTTTACACCATAGGGCAGATTTGTATATGAATACATGCCCTTATGTGTGTTGATAGTCAAGTGCTGCTGACTTTCCTTGTCGACATTGAGTTGGGCGTAAGCGTGAGACAAATCCAGTTTAGTGAAGACTCTTGCTCCGCTAAGTTCTGTGTACAGATCTTACGAGGTTGGTAACGGATATTGTTTGTCATCAATAGCTTGATTGATTGTGACTTTGTAATCGCCACATAGTCAAACAGTTTTGTCGGCCTTGGTTACGGCCACAATTGGCGTTGCCCAGTTACTCTGGTCTGTCTTCACGAGTTCTCCATTATGCTCGAACCTGTCAAGTTCTTCCTCCACTTGTTGCTTTAGTGCATATGGTACAGGTCTTTGACGACAATGCACAGGTTTCACACCTTGCTTAAGTCGAATGTGTGCAGAGTACCCTGTTATTCCCGTGTAATGGTCAGCAAAAATCTCTGCATGTTTGCTTATGACGTTTTCATGATGTGATTTGGACAAATCAACGCTGAAAATGGTCTTCCCGTCTAACTCTATTCTACTCAGCCGAAGAGGGATTGTTTATTTCTGTAGCTGACCACTATGATGGGTAGTGTTACTGACTGACAATTATGCTGAACTTTACAGCTCATTTGTCCACATGTCTCCAAAACTTCGCCTGAGTAGTTTCTCAGCTTGACCTTACTCTCAAACAATGGTATCTGTGGGAACTTTGTTTCATACAGGTCTTTGCTCATGACCGAACAATCTGCTGCTATGTCAATACACATATCGATTAACAGTTCATTTATCAATAGTTTCATTCGAAAGGCCTTGCCTTGGCTGGTTGTAGGCTTATCAATGTTGGTTGCATAAATGGTGTACAACCCAAGTTCATTTCCATTTGAATCACCTCCAAGTTATGAACTCCTTTCTGGTGTTGTCGCTTGTTTCCCGCAGATGGTTGGTTTCCTATTTTAAGCTTGGCCCGACATGCTGAGGCGAGATGGCCTTTATTCTGGCAGTTGTATCGCTTGGTCATTTTGAATTGACAAAATTGGGGTGGCTGATTATCGTTGCATCGATAACAACTGGCTGAACTTGGCTGCCCGGCATTATTTGGTTTTGGTTTAGCGCCTCTTGATTTGGCCATAGGCACTGCCTTGTGCCTCTAAATGGCCACTGCAGTCCATGGTGAACAAAACTCGCGAGCATTCTTTGATGCCATCTCCATTATGGTAGCAATCTTGCATGCTTTCTCGAATGTAAGATCTGAGTGTTCATAAGTTTGGACTGAATTTGTTCATCCACTAGACCACAAACAAATCTGTTTCATAGTGCCTGTCCCAGAAAGGTTCCCAAGTTACAGTGCAAAGTTAAGTTTTTCAAGGCAACAATGTACTCATTGATTGTCTCATTCTGCTTCTGGTTTCTAGTGCCAAATTCATAGCTTTCTGCAATTTCCAGAGGCTTTTGGCTGAAATGCTCCTCCAACTTTTTATAATGTCATTGAATGGCACGTCTTTTGCATTTATGGGCGCAAGGAGATTCACGAGTGTGCCGTACACTTCAGGATCGATCTCCGTGAGCAGAATCGCTTTCATGCGTTCACAAACGGCCTTATTTATTTCAGTCACGATCCCTCCTTCACCACCAATCTCCATTATGTTGTTTGCCATGAAAAACATGTTCGCTCTCTCCATGTAGGTGCTGAACGGCTCTCAATTACTCTTGTCAAAAGTGCCTAGATTTCTGATGTAGCCCCTGGATGCTGCCATCGTGTCGTTCTCTCTTTTTTTTTAAAAGTCCGTTCAAAAACCCAGATTTCCTGCCCGTTCTGGAGTAACAATTCACCTACTGCTTAGCTGTACAAAGGAGTTCATTCAGCTCGTGAGGAACGGCAGAATATTGAACACCAACTCATTACAAAAATAAAAAAAATGATTTGCTTATTTATTCTATCCCAAGTTTGCGGCATTTTCATAATCCACGTAGACATTTCCTTAAGGAGATGCACAAAACAAACCTCTTTTGGGATAGCAGCTGGCAAACAACATCTCTGCCTGACCGAAACATGGCTGATGATTTGTCCAGCTGCTGTTTTAAACTACAGTCCCCTGCATCGAGGGATCTGCGGCCTATCGTGTCCAGCTCACAAACAACTGCGACACAACTCCGTATTTACTGTTTAAAATGTTAAACAATACTGCATGTTGCAAAACATTCCTGCACATGTTTAAAGAAAGAGTTCACAAACTCTATCCCATCCTCGTCGCCAATTTTGTTATATTCCGGACGGCAGAATATTGAACACCAACTCATTAACATATACATGAATATGTATGAATACAATACACTATCGATAAAGGAAATGATTTGCTTCACTTTATTCTATCTCACAATTTGCTTGTCCTCTGTTCATAATCTTCAACGGATAACATTTCCTTTAAGGAGATGCACAACATGATAGGTAAATGAGTGCTTAAGAACACAAACCTCTTTTGGGATTCATTCTTGTCAGCTAGTCAATCCTATTGCTTAAATTTGACATAAGGGACTGCAACATCCTCTGCGGGCTGACCGAAACATGGCTGACCTCACTGATTCCAGATCAGGAAATCTGCCCAACTGAATCCTTCACTGTCCATCGTGCTAACAGAACAGAAGCATCTGGGAAATCCAAGGATGGTTGAGTCTGCTTCATGACCAATAACAATTGGTGCAACCCTGGAAATATCAAGATGCTTTCCCGTTCTTGCTCTCCGGATCTGGAGCACCTGACGATCTTATGCCGCCCATTCTACCTTCCCCGGGAGTTCGGCACAGTGATCACAGCCGCCTACATTCCACCACATGCGGACACCGATGTGGCACTATCGGCCCTACACGATGTGCTATGTCGACATCAAAACAAGAACCCGGATGCGGCTATGGTGGTGGTTGGAGATTTTAATAAATCAAATCTCAAGAAGGTCATGCCGAACTTCTACCAGCGCCTTTACCATCTCAGGCATTCACGTGTCTCCGCCACTCAGCGGCTGTGGAGGGTCCGGAAATATCACCATCTGGTTTGGGAATTGCTCAAGAACATAGTGGAACGCACTATGGGAACTTCACTCGCTATACACGCCATGGGAGACCCCTTCCACCCCTGCAACAGACTGTTCCAGCTGCTACGGTCAGGCAAATGCCTCAGTTGCCATGCTGGGGAGGAGGGGGAAACTGCCTTTCAGGGTCCCTACCTGGTTGGAGAGGCAGCTTTTCTCCGGCTGCAGCTTCAACCCGTCCTCGCGGCCTACCAGCGGGCCTGGAGCGGCGTTTCCTGTCGCGGACCGCCCAGAACCTTGGCTTCGGCGGCGGCACAGCGCTGGAGCGCTATCGTGGAGCGGGCGATGCCTTGCCTGGGTCGCCGCGCTGGAGCTCCGTTGAGCTGAGACCGCCGGGTAAAACATCGCGGAGCTGCGGGACTGTGGAGCGGCCAGCTGCGGGCGGCAGCGCCGAACTTTACACCAGGAGCCTGGGATCTCGCGACGAGATCGCCAGTTGTGGAGCTCCAACCGGCGCGGCCTTGTCGGCTTCGGAAGCCGCGGCCTCCAGTACGCAGGCGGCCGTTCCAGGGTTCCAATGCCGCTGTGAGGACTCTCCCGACGCCGGAGCACCACCACCCGGCGAGAACGGCCAGGAACATCGGGCCTCCGTAGAGGCAACTGCGGAGGCCTCAATAGGCCCGACTATGGGTGAACTGGGGTTGGGAACTGGACTTTGTGCCTTCCCTCATGGTGGGAGCCATTGTGGGGGGATGTTCTATGTGTTTAAGACTCTCATTGGTGTTATGTCTGTATTCTTTCTTTGTGTGCTGAAAAATGGCAAAAAGCATTTCACTTCATTACACCTCGGTGTATGTGAATGTGACCAATAAAATACCTTTGATACCTTTGATACCTTTGAAGTGTGTGGTATTATTCATGTTCCAAGTAGAAAAACTACACAATCAAAAAATCTGAACTAAAGATACGTTCAAAACAAGTTTACACTAATTTGTTTTTATAATGGAATTTGTGATGTGTGATTTGCATTAAATTAGTTACTAAAGGACATATCAAGTAATAATCTTCTGCCATTAATTGTGGTTTATAAAAATAAGTGATTACATATATGGAACATTAATAAACTAATTGTACCATTAAAAAACATAATTTGACAATGATTGCCATCTCTTTTCCCGCTAGACTTGGATTGGTTGAGATACAGCCTTCTAAATCATAACAAGTTGTCACATTCAACTGAATATTTACACATCATTCATGTAGGGAGATTAATCTGTACACCTTAATCCTTTTAAACATCTATTCAATTACATTCAAACATGTTTTTCCCTACATCTAGAACATTTACAAATTGGCAGTTTCTTACTGCCCTCAAGTCTAATCCTCCATTTTATTCATTTCAGTGCTAATTCTAAAAACTTTCTTGCCCAGCTCCTATAACCTCTGATTCTCTCAATGTTCAAACATCTGTCAATTTTCTCTGAACTTTTCAACAGCCTGTCATTTACTACATCACAGTTTGCTCCAAATAACATACTGAAAACATTGACTTCACCAGCATCAATTACTATCTTAAGGATGAAGTGAAAATCAAATCCTTTTCATTCTGCTTTATCTGAAGGCCTATCTAGGAAAAAAGATGGGGCCAACTTCCTGTCATTAGTCCTTTATCAATATTATTTATATAATTATCATTATCAAATGTCTGCAAAGTTCTGCAAAAAGCAGAACTAAGTTTCCACGCCTTAATAATGGCCTGGATTTTATGAGGCAATGTTAATCTAATACTGAAATTAATAGAATTAACCAACGGCCTTGTGTTTGCTGATGGTAGAATTGTGATTGTGCTGGATAAACACAAGAAGTTGGTATTGCTTATTTCCTTGTTTATTATTCCTTTCACATAATCACAGAGAAGTTACAGTAAGAAAGGTGCCATTTGGAGTGTTGGATCTGTACCAATTTTATGCACGAGCAATCCAGCTAGTCCCATTCTGTTTGCCTTCTTCTCATATACCTGATAGCACTTTACTTTCAAATTCTTATCTAGTTCCCTTTTCAACGTTATGGTTACATTTGTCTCCATGCTCCCTTGGCAATGTACTGTACAGTATATCCTAACCATTTGCTGCATAAAAATAATATTTCTCATATCAATTTTGAATGTTTTGCTGTTCAGCCTTCCATTAAAATTCCTCATACCTGGAATGATTCTAATAAATCCCTTCTGTAACCCAAGGCCTTTACATCTTTCCAGATGCACGGAGCTCAAAATTGGATGCAGTACATCATTGATTGTACTGCATCCAATTGAGAGTATGGATGTGAAATAGGAATCGATGTGAAGGATGAGGGGAGTAATGGATTAAAAGTATTATATACTAGACCAAGTGCAGACCCGTTGGGTCTGTTCCCCCAACACAGTTGAGGGGGAGTGGGGGGAGTGGGGGCATCACACACATTAACCACCCCCACACACACACTAACTAGCCCCTGCACACACGGTAACTACCCCCCTTGTTAATATATTAATATTATTAATTTGCTCCTTTTACCCCATAATCGCCCTATCTACTGACGCATAGTCCCAACTCGCAGGTGCGTCTAGAGAGAGAGTAGAGGGTGAGGGCAGAGAGAGAAGGGGGGTAGGGAGGGAGGGGGAGAGGAGAGGGGGGGAGAGAGGGAGTGGGGGGCAGGGAGGGGAGGAACAGGGAGGGGGGAGAGAGGGAAAGGTGGGGAGAGAGAGAGAGAGGTGTAGGAGAGAGAGGTAGAGGGCAGACTGAACTCGGTGAGCAGGCGGGTCGGACGGGGCCTGCGATCAACGGAGGAATTTCAGGTTTCCCAGAGGGAGTAATGTCCCGCGCAACATTAACTGCTGCCGCCATGTTCAAGTCGGTGACCGGCTGTAACCTCCGGTGACCTCCCGATCTGCAGAGCATTTTGATGGGGGTTGGAGCGGACGCTCACTCCAGCTCCAGGCTCTGTTTGAGCCCAGGCAGCAGCCTCCCCACTAGGCATGGACTGGAGGGGGGCCACGGGCGGGGATAGACCTGAGGATGCCAAGCGAGGCGGCGGGCGGGCGGTCGTCGAACCGGCTTTGGCCGCGGCGGCAGTCTCTAGAGAGGGAGAAGGAGAGGGAGGGAGAGAGAGAGAGAGAGAGAGAGAGAGAGGGAGAGACAGAGAGAGACAGAGAGACAGAGAGACAGAGAGACAGAGAGACAGAGAGACAGAGAGACAGAGAGACAGAGGGGGAGAGAGAGAGACAGCTGGCTGTTGTGGGGCGGCTTCTTTTGGCTGTTTTTAAATGGCGTCTTTGAGGCGAGAGGCGGGCGCCAGCAGCCGTTATGGTTGGTGGCCAGCAGGAGGCGACAAAATGAGTGAGTGGGGTGGGGGGGGCTGGCGTAGCATGGAATCAAAGGCCGAATCTGGCACCCACAAGACAGCCAGGCAGAAACACACACAGCCACACACACACACACCCAGCCACAGAGTTTGTCAGAGATGGTCCAAGTAAATTTAAATGCAGGATGAAAATTAGTGGTGAAGGTGATGAAGTCCATGAGTTCTGCAGGAGTGCAGGAGGTAGCACTGATACAGTCATCAATGTAACGGAGATAGAGTTTGGGTGTACGTCCAGTGTGCGCCTGGAACAGAGATTGTTCAACGTACCTTATAAAGATGCAGGCATAGCTGGGGCCCATGTGGGTGCCCATAGCTATGCCTTGGACATGGAGGAAGTGGGAGGAGTCAAAGGAGAAGTTGTTGAGGGTGAGGACCAGCTCAGTTAGGTGGAGTGGAAGGAAATTGGATGGCTCTGCTCTCGAGGAAGAAACAGAGGGCTTTAAGGCCTTACTGGTGGGGGAATAGGAAATAAAAACATCAAAATAAATAAGAAATAAAAACATTGAAGAGAATGAAAATGTAAAATCCTGAAGACATTCACTCAGGCGTCATAGAATCACACAAATCACAAGACTAACATTATTATTTCATTTTCATCTAAATCTCTGGGACTATTTTGTTGAAAGTCGATTATGTCATTATAGATTCTGACCTCTTCCTGGCTTCATTTAAGATGGAGTTTTACATGCAAGAGTTTGTGATGTCGGTTTACAAATCCGCAAAATTTGAAATGCAAAGAATTCCACGTTGTCATATTTCAGAAATGCAATATTACATTTAGCAGCTACTTTGTAGCGCTACTGGCAGGGTTGAAATTCTTCACATAACTTGAGGCTGCCTTCCATTTCAGTATATTTTGAAATACTTGCAATCTTTACCATATTTTAGAAAAATGGAAAATAAGATTGGGGCTTGACGTGACAATTGTCCTGCAATGAAGTGGGGAGAATAAGTCACAAGAATTAGCCAAGAGGAAAGCCCATGAGCAAAATGAAACACTGAGGTTAAAACTGATTCTTAAACAAAAATACAGACTGCATGTATAAATTATATAGAAAAATCATGAATTGAAGAAAGCATTAGAATATAATTAGGAAATTAGGCAAGAAAAGCGGAAATAGGAAATAAAAACATCGAAGAGTATGAAAATGTAAAATCCTGAAGAAATTGACTCAGGCTTCTTGGAAGCACACAAATCACAAAATGTGGGAAACAAATCAAGATACGTTCACATGAAATGTTCCTGAATGGATGATCTAATCTGAAAATTCAATGATGCTTTAATAACTCACAATGACATGTGGGCAGCAGAGTAGATG
This sequence comes from Leucoraja erinaceus, assembly GCF_028641065.1. Classification (NCBI taxonomy): domain Eukaryota; kingdom Metazoa; phylum Chordata; class Chondrichthyes; order Rajiformes; family Rajidae; genus Leucoraja; species Leucoraja erinaceus. Next base: position 62,850,308 of record NC_073381.1, on the reverse strand, counting down.
AAGAGGGTAATGGACCAAGATACAGGAGGAAGTAAACAGATTTCCAGATTAGGCAATTGAGATCCAGTGATACATTTCAGTAGGAAGAAGGAGGATGCCAGTTATCCCTTGAAAGCTGAGAAACTGATTGGGAAATAAAAATTATGAGGAACCATTATTGGAAATAGCAACACCAATTGACAGGGCTTGTACATGGGAGCAAATATATGAACATTTTAAAAAATCACTTCAGTATTCTTAATTTTATATGGAACGCTTAGGTCTCCACATTACAACATTACATTTTGGAACAATTTTCTTTGAGAAGTGCAGAAAATTTACAAAGTTGCCTGAACGGAGATGATTTAGACATCATAGAGCTCTTTTCTCTGGAAGAGGGTAGCTCAAGGGGTCTAACCAGAAATCTTTACCATAATGAGTTTGTTTGACAGACCTGATACAAATAAACAATTTCTACTTGCAGGTGAGTCCTGAATGAAAAATGAGGAACAGTTGTGAAAAGAGACACTGACAGTTTATTAAACAGGTATTTCCTTATGCAAAGTGAGATGAGAATGTGGCACACACTTCTATGCAAAATGAGCAGGATATGTTAGTGTGGTAAGGAAGTGTCAGCCCTCAAGGTTTACATGGTAAATGGTAGAGGATTGAAGAATGCAGGTGAACAGAGGGATCTGGGAATAACTGTGCATAGTTCCCTGAAAGTGGAATCTCATGTAGATAGGGTGGTAAAGAAAGCTTGTGGTGTGCTGGCCTTTATAAATCAGAGCATTGAGTATAGAAGTTGGGATGTAATGTTAAAATTGTACAAGGCATTGGTGAGGCCAATTATGGAGTATGGTGTACAATTTTGGTTGCCTAGTTATAGGAAGGATGTCAACAAAATAGAGAGAGTACAGAGGAGATTTACTAGAATGTTGCCTGGGTTTCAGCAACTATGTTACAGAGAAAGGTTGAACAAGTTAGGGCTTTATTCTTTGGAGCGCAGAAGGTCAAGGGGGGACTTGATAGAGATCTTTAAAAAGATGAGAGGGATAGACAGAGTTGACGTGCATAAGCTTTTCCCATTGAGAGTAGGGAAGATTCAAACAAGGGGACATGACATGAGAATAAAGGGACAGAAGTTTAGGGGTAACATGAGGGGGAACTTCTTTACTCAGAGAGTGGTAGCTGTGTGGAATGAGCTTCCAGTGAAGGTGGTGGAGGCAGGTTTGTTTTTATCATTTAAAAATAAATTGGATAGTTATATGGACGGGAAAGGTATGGAGGGTTATGGTCTGAACGCAGGTGTATGGGACTAGGGGAGAATACATGTTCGGCACGGACTGGAAGGGTCGAGATGGCCTGTTTCCGTGCTGTAATTGTTATATGGTTATAAGGTCAGCTGTCGGAAGCTCCCCCGGGGTACAACAGTGGATGGGCAAGGAGAGGGACAATGGTTCGCTTGTCGATCCAAACTTCCAAGGAAAGTAATGGCTGGAGGCCTGCAGAAAACTGGGACTTGCCTTGAACCCAACCCTTGTGTTATCTTATTTCCAGATATCCATGAAAACGTAATCATGAGATGTGTAAAGTATGAGCAGAGAGGGAAGAAAGACAATCATAGTCACCCATTTGAATAATGCTTGAACAGATTTTCTGGAGGTGCCGAATTGTGCAGTGTCTAATAAAAATGGAGCAAGAGGTGGGATATCTGGTTCAAAAGTTGAAAGAGAATGAACTGCAGCTTGGCTTGGTTTACGATCAGGTATAAGCTGATTCACCAAGACCAAAACCGAGATGAGAAGAACTTTTTTCACGCAGAGAGTGGTGAATCTCTGGAACTCTCTGCCACAGAGGGTAGTTGAGGCCAGTTCATTGGCTATATTTAAGAGGGAGTTAGATGTGGCCCTTGTGGCTAAGGGGATCAGGGGGTATGGAAAGAAGGCAGGTACGGGATACTGAGTTGGATGATCAGCCATGATCATATTGAATGGCGGTGCAGGCTCGAAGGGCCGAATGGCCTACTCCTGCACCTAATTTCTATGTTTCTATGTTTCTAACATGCAGGACAAAGGAAGATCAGACACTGTCAACATCAGACACCTGCTGTCCTCTGGGGAAGATGTGGGATAGGTATCTGCTGGACAGTGAGCTGAGGGATAAGTCAGTCAGCTTCAAGCATAAAGTTTCAATCAATAACATCAATTACTCTGAGACATCAATTATTCGGAGGTTCACAGGGAGGAGAGGCAGAGAAGGAGCTGAGGAACCGGAGACTGGAGAATCAGAGTGTAATGGAAGGGACAGGGCCTACAAGGGTGAGCAGTGTGAGGGATGGTGGAAGGGATCAGGGATTAGTGATGGATTGGAAGGGAACTAAATAAGTGGGGGGGGGGGGGGGTCAAATGGAATAGTCAAGGACAGAGTTACACGGAAAGGGAGTAAAGGGATAGATAATGACCCCAGAATTAACGGGAAAGATAGCTCACAAAGGGATAGGAGAGTATGGCCAAGTGTAATAGGGATCGATGTGAATAGTGAGATGCGTAAGGAATTAAAAGTATTGTATTTGAATGCGCGTAAAGTAGATGAGCTTGAGGCTCAGAGAGAGGTTGGTAGATTGACATTGTGGGGACTGAGACATGGCTGCAGAGGATCGGGTCTGGGAACTTAATATTCAGGGTTAATACATCCTATAGAAAGGACAGGCAGGTGGGCAGAGGAGGGGGAGTTAAAACTGGCATGTAACAAAGGTAATGCCACAGTGGTGATGGGGATTTCAATATGCAGGTAGATTGGGAAAATCAGGTTGGTTCAGGACCCCAAGAGAGTTTGTAATGGAGCTGACCAGAGAAAAGGCAATTCTGGATTTAGTGTTGTTCAATGAACCAAATTTGATAAGAGAACTCGAGGTGAAGGAACCACTTGTTGGTAGTGATCATAACATGATTAGTTTTAATCTGCAATTTGTGAAGGAGAATGTTAAATCGGAAGTAGCAGTGATGCAGTTGAACAAAGGGGATTATTTTGGGTGGGCGGCGCGACCGACGTCGCAGCGGCCTCTGCAGTCCGTCGGTCTTTTTGTATTTTATTGTCCCGTTGAGGGTATAGTTGTGGTGGGTTTTTAACTGTGTATGAGTGGGGGGCAAAACTTTTAGATATCTCCCCTGTACGGGGACCCGACCTTTTCCCTGTCGGGTCTCCGTTGCAGTTGGGGCCTAGCTCCATGGAGAGGCCTCCAACCGGAACAACAGCTCAAGTCACGGAGCCTGCGGATCTGCGGACCTACCATCGTGGAGCTGGCCAGCTTCGGAGCGTGGAGAGCTGCGGTGGAGCTGCTGCGACCCGACTCCGGTGGATGGTGACACCGGGAGCTCGCGGGTCCCCGGTGGGAGACTACTTTGCGGGGCACCGGCAACGGCGACTTCTCCCACCCGAATTGCGGAGTTGAGAGTGACCTGGAGCGGGGCCTTACATCGCCTAGCGCGGCTTAAACAGCCGCTGGACTTTGCTAGCGCCCGCCGGGGGCTCCAACATCGGGACCTGGAGCAGGGCCTTACATCGCCCGGCGCGGCTTTAAGTGGCCGTGGGAGTTGCTAGCGCCCGGCGGGGGCTTTGACTTTGACTTCGGGAGAGGAATGGAGAGCAGGGGAGAGACAAGACTTTGCCTGCCATCACAGTGAGGAGGAGATTCACTGTGATGTTGTTTGTGTAAATTGTGTTGGTGTCTGTCTTTGTTCTTTTCTTGTATGACTGCAGAAACCAAATTTCGTTTGAACTTCATGTGAGGTTCAAATGACAAATAAACGGTATGGTATTTTGTACCGTGGCGGCGCCTAACGGCAGCGGCTCGACTACAGTCATCTGTCTTTTTTTATTTTTGATTTGTTAAATGTATGTCTTGAGTTAGTTTTTACTTATTTTTTTAGCTGTGTATATGTGGGGGGTGGTGGGGGGGCTGTGGGGGAAACCGTTTTAAATTTCTTCCCTGTGCAGAGACCCGACTATTCCCTGTCGGATCTCGGATGTCGTTGGACCTAACATCGTGGAGCCGGCGGCGACCTCCGGCCGGGACTAATCTGAGGGCTCCTGTTGCAGAGCCTGCGGAACTGACATCGCGGAGCTGGCCAACTTCGGAGTGGGAAGAGCTGTGGTGGCGCGCAGCTGCGACTTGACTTTGTAGTTCGGAGGCACTGGCCGCTGAACCAGTGGACGGGAACATTGGGAGCTTGCAGGTCCCTGGTGGGAGACCTCTTTTCCGAGCTCCGCAACGGCGACTTCTCCCGCTGGAATCGCTGGTTTAAGGACATGCAGCCGGGGCCTAACATCGCCCGGCGTGGCTTAAACGGCCTCAGGACTTAACATCGGAGCCCCAGTTCGCCTCGACACTGCAGTTGGACTGCTGAACCACGGGAGAAGGAACATAGGGAAGAGATAAAGATTTTGCCTTCCATCACAGTGAGTCTCCAACATCTCCTTACTGTGATGGAAGGCAAAATCTTTATCAAACATTTTACAAAATGTTTAGGTAAACTATGTTAAGTGTGGGTCTTGGATTGTTTTGTAATGTAAAAAAAACTGTAGAAATTATATTTTGTTCAAACCTAGGTTTGAATAACAATAAATTGCATTCTATTCTATTGTACGAAGGCATGAGAGAGGAGTTGGCCAAGGTAGACTGGAAAGGGATCCTAGCTGGAATGATGGTGGAACAGCAATGGGTGGAATTTCTGGGCACAAACCGGAGGACGCAGGATCATTTCATTCCAAAAAGGAAGAAAGATTCTAAGGGTAGTAGGAGGCAACCGTGTCTAACAAGAGAAGTTAGGGATAGAATAAAACTAAAAGAAAAGATTTTAAACACAGCAAAGAATAGCCGAAACCAAGAGGATTGGGAAATTTTCATAGGGCAACAGAACGAAACACAACGATCAATACGGGCTGAAAAGATAAAGTACAAGGGGAAGCTGGCCAGGAATCTAAAGGAGGACAGTAAAAGCTTATTTAGATATGTTAAGGAAAAAAGGATAGCAAAGTCAAATGTTGGTCCCTTGAAGGCAGACACAGGTGAAATTTTACTTCGGAGTCACGTGAGTGACTATGTGAAGAACCCGTCCAGCACGCATGCGCGACATGAGTGTTCACGCAGTGCAACAGCGACGAACGGGAGTACAGGCACTCCTGCGACAAGCTTAAAAAGGCGGACTGTCAGGTAAGTACTTACTCTGAGGTCGTAATTACAAAACTTTGTTCTGCTTTGTGAACTCCAGATTAATAAAAGCTGGAAAATGAGCAAAGCAAGACAAGGAAAAAAGACTGCCCCCCGTTCGACTCCAACAGAACAGGAGCGTTCCATCAGTGGGGGGCGAGAGGCGGCACCTGGACCGCACATGCTGCGGTCCACAATCGGTGATACCGAGCCGAGCCCAGTACCGCTAGTGCAGCCTGACGAACAGCAGCGGACTGGAGGTAAATCAAAAAGAAAAACAAACCGGCCGGTAATTTCTGCTAACTGTGACGAGGAAGACTAGCCACGTGAGAGCGGCAGAGAAAGCCGCCTGAGCCGCATGGAAAGGCTCATGGAGCAAATGATCCAGCAAGACTTGCTTCGGGAGCTGGGACAGTCTCGCCAAGGGAGTTCAGGCACTCCCGCACCAGTGCCTTACAATGCACTGCCCATCGCTTCCCCCTCAGCCGAGGGCAGCATTGGCGACCAGGACTGGGCTGGTCAGGAACAGGGGTCACTGGCCGAAGATGTTGGGAATACACACGGGGTACAGGACCAGGAAGAGCTGCTGGGTGTGGTGAATCTCTACGTGACGACGACACGAGCAGGGCGGCCATTGCAGCCAAAACTGGCGGCCAGCATTGACTACCTGTCCTTCAAACCCCTACAAGAACAGGTAGTCAATGAGGCACTAGAACTCTACTCGCCTCCGGAGAACTGCATTTCGCTCAACATACCGGCCGTCAACAGCCAAATATGGGGGTACGTTGGGCAGAGTATCCGAAACCAGGAACTAAAATTGCAGCGCATCCTCAAGCTCCTGACGTCAGCCATAACATCCTATGCTCTTTCCGGGATGGGGTGGACATGACCACCAACCAGCAAGACACTCTGGCTCTGCTGTGTATCACCCAATACGAAATAAACAACCTCCGCAAGGAGATAATAAGACCTGCCCTCAATCCCAAATTTGAAGGACTGTGCAAAACACCGGCCTCAGAGCCACAGATCCTGCTATTTGGTAAGGACTTGTCAAAACAAGTAAAAGACCTAGAGGAAGAGTCCAAAGTATTCGGCCTCATGAGGGCAGGCCCTGGAACGAGCAAACCCACACAACCCAGACGGCAGTACCCCACCGCGTCCACCAGTCGACGTCAACCTCATGGGACTGGTGAAAGCTCGGTGTCCACATACCATCCCCGAAAGCCTTTTTTAGGCCAGGGCCCAGAGCGGACCCCATGGAAAATGTGCCACCCCCAACCAGCAGTACATCCAGCAGCACAACGACGGATGAAGAAACCGAAGAAAGGAACACTCCCATAACTATGGAGGTAGGTGGGTCTGGTTCCTACCAGCATATAAAAAGTGGGGGAACTGTACTAACAGGGAGGAGATTACACCTGTTCATGGAAGCATGGAAGACTATCACGAATGATAGTTACATACTTAACAGTATTCGTGGATACAAAATAGAATTCATTCAAGAAAATATGCCACCAGTTCAGCACGCATCCCAAAGGGTCTTTACCCTCTCAGTCAAAGAAAAACGAGAGGGTCAAGCAGAACTGGTGAGGTTACTTACAAAGGGTATCATTGAGAAATCCAAACATGAACCTTTGGAATTTGTCTCAAATATATTTACCAAAAACAAAAAAGATGATGGATGTCGCATCATCATTGACTTAACCTCACTAAATACCTTTGTTAAGTATAACAGGCCAGTTCATTGGCTATATTTAAGAGGGAGTTAGATGTGGCCCTTGTGGCTAAGGGGATCAGAGGGTATGGAGAGAAGGCAGGTACGGGATACTGAGTTGGATGATCAGCCATGATCATATTGAATAGCGGTGCAGGCTCGAAGGGCCAAATGGCCTACTCCTGCACCTAATTTCTATGTTTCTATGTTTCTATATACATTTCAAAATGAAAACATTTTTAACTGCCAAACAACCGATTTCCAAAGGATACTTTATGGCAAGCATCGATTTAAAAGATGCCTACTATTCAGTACCCATTCAAAATGGCATATACCTGAAATTTACCTGGGGCAACAATGGCAGTTTAAAGCGTTGCCTAATGAGTTAACATCAGCCCCAAGACTATTTACCAAGATATTAAAACCAGCCTTGGCAATATTAAGAAAACAGAGACATATTGTCATGGCATATCTTGATGATATCTTAATAGTAGGCAAAACCATGGAATTGGCTAAATCAGCTGTATTAGCCACCAAACAATTGTTTGAAATCCTGGGATTTGTCTTACATCCAGATAAATCTAAGTTGACGCCATCCACAACTATGGACTATCTGGGATTCACAATTAACTCAGTCCACATGTCTGTAACGTTGCCAAAAGAAAAAACAGCAGAATTGGCACAGTTGTGTAACAATTTAATGGTTAGCGATCGACCAACCATCCGACAAGTGGCAAGAGTAATTGGCAAAATAGTAGCAGCATTTCCAGCTACACAATTTGGACCTCTGCACTATCAAAACCTACAAAGAGCAAAAGTGCAGGTGTTAAAAAGACAGGCAGGTAACTTTGACCGAACCATGAAATTACCCATTGAAGCAATATCAGAGTTACAATTGTGGATAGAGAACATTTGGCATTGTTCCAGCCCTATCATCATCAATAACCCAACGTTAACTATACAAACAGATGCCAGTGCTCAAGGCTGGGGAGCAACTAATACCATATCTGGGCATAAATTGTTTGGAAATGTTGGGTGTGTTTTATGGTTTAAAAGCATTTTCTACGAATATGCATCACTTGCATGTTCGTTTACAGATGGATAATACCACGGCGGTGGCCTATATTAACCATATGGGCGGAATAAAATCGATATCATGTGACAATTTGGTCAACATAATCTGGCAAAAGTGTGTTGATAGACATATTTGGCTATCAGCAACTTACCTACCAGGTAAGCTAAATACAGTGGCAGACAATAGGTCACGCAAATTCAATGAATATACCGAATGGATGTTAAATCCTAAAGCATTTGCTAAAATTACAAAGCAATATGGCACACCAGATATCGATATCTTTACATCCAGACTAAATCACCAGGTACCAATGTATGTCGCTGGAACAGTTAACCCTAAAAACGGTCATGCTCATGGCACTAGTCTCAGCACAAAGAGTCCAGTCCCTCCATTTACTGCGACTGGACAACATGGTTATAACACCAGACCATGTCACATTCACTATTCAGGAGCTGGTAAAGCAGAGCAGGCCAGGAACTTCAAGCCTAGTTATGGATTTCCGGGCATACCCACCTGACCCACGGTTATGTGTCATGACTCATTTACTCATTTACATCAACACAACAAGAGATTCCCGAGGGAGAGAAAAAGCCCTATGGGTCGTCCACAAGAAACCTCATGGTTGGGCGTCGAGCCAAACCATTTCAAGATGGCTCAAGCAGGCACTGGGAGCTGCTGGAGTAGTTACTGACGTGTATACATCTCACTCCACCAGGGCAGCATCCACATCGGTGGCTAAAAGGATGGACATGCCATTGGACCACATCCTGGCTACAGCGGGGTGGTCCATGGAGAAAACATTCCAAACATTCTACAATAAGCCACTAGCAGAACGTGTTTTATTTGCAGAAAGAGTTTTAGAATCTGCAAATATATAATTTAAGCCCGGGGGAGCATTATTGGTATTTATTGTTTAATAAATACCATTATTGTTTTACAAACAGATTCATGGTTGATTACGATAGCATACTTCCTCCCTTGAATGACTTCGGCAGCGAGTGAAGTATGAACTGTTACACGGTTTGAAATCACAGAGCTTTAAAATCTTCACGTAGTCACTCACATGACTCCGAAGTAAAATAGTAAGATTAAACGCGAACTTACCAGTTTGAAGTTTGATCTGTATTTTATGAGGAGTTACGATGAGGGATTAAGTGCCCTCCGCTCTCACCCACAATTATAAAGATCAACAGGTATCTTAGTTCTCCTTTTCTTTACTATGTTTATTTCAATTATTGTGTTTTCTGTGATTCCACACCGCTGCTTTGAAGTATGTCGCGCATGCGTGCTGGACGGGTGCTTCACGTAATCCCTCATCGTAACTCCTCATAAAATACAGATCAAACTTCAAACTGGTAAGCTCGTTTAATCTTACTATTATTATGGGGAACAAGGAAATGGCAGAAGAGTTGAACAGGTACTTCGGATCTGTCTTTACTAAGGAAGACACAAACAATCTCCCAGATGTACTGGTGGACAGAGGATCTATGGGGGTCGAGGAACTGAAATAATTTTTCATTCGGCAAGAAATAGTATTGGGTAGGCGAATGGGTAGGATGATAAATCCCCTGGGACAGATGGTCTGCATCTCAGGGTCGTCAGGGAGGTGGCTCTAGAAATAGTGGACGCATTGGTGATAATTTTCCAATGTTCAATAGATTCAGGATCAGTTCCTGTGGATTGGAGGATAGCTAATGTTATCCCACTTTTCAAGAAAAGAGCGAGAGAGAAAACGGGGAATTACAGACCAGTTAGCCTGACTTCGGTGGTGGGAAAGATGCTGGAGTTTATTATTAAAGAGGTAATAATGTGGCATTTGGATAGAAGTAAAAGGATTAGTCCAAGTCAACATGGATTTATGAAAGGGAAATCATGCTCGACTAATCTTCTGGAATTTTTTGAGGATGTGACAAGTAAAATGAATTAAGGGGAGCCAATGGATGTAGTTTATCTAGACTTTCAGAAAGCCTTTGATAAGGTCCCGCACAGAAGACTGGTGACTAAAATTAGAGCACATGGTATTGGGGAGTAGGGTGTTGACGTGGATAGAAAATTGGTTGACAGACAGGAAGCAAAAAGTAGGAGTGAACGGGTCCTTTTCACAATGGCAGTCAGTGGCGAGTGGAGTGCCGCAAGGCTCGGTGTTGGGGCCGCAACTGCTTACCATATATATTAATGATTTGGAAGAGGGAATTAGGAGCAACACTAGCAAGTTTGCAGATGATACAAAGCGGGGTGGCAGTGTGAACTGTGAAGAGGATGTTTGGGAGGTTGCAGGGTGACCTGGACAGGTTGAGTGGGCAGATGCGTGGCAGATGCAGTATAATATAGATAAATGTGAGATTATCCACTTTGGCGGCAAAAACAAAGGGGCAGATTATTATCTCAATGGGGTTAGGTTAGGCAAGGGGGAGGTTCAGCGAGACCTGGATGTCCTTGTACACCGGTCACTGAAAGTTGGCGTGCAGGTAGAGCAGGCAGTGAAGAAAGCTAATGGAATGTTGGCCTTCATAACAAGAGGATTTCAGTAAGGGAGTAGAGAGGTTCTTCTGTAGTTGCATAGGGCTCTGGTAAGACCACATCTGGAGTATTGCGTACAGTTTTGGTCTCCTAATTCATGGAAGGACATCCTTGTGATTGAGGCAGTGCAGCGTAGGTTCACGAGATTAATCCTGGGATGGAGGACTGTCATATTAGGAAAGATTGCAGACTAGGCTTATATTCACTGGAGTTTACAAGGATGAGGGGGTTCTTATAGAAACATATAAAATTATAAAAGGACTGGACAAGCTAGATGCAGGAAAAATGTTCCCAATGCTGGGCGAGTCCGGAACCAGGGGCCACAGTCTTAGAATAAAGGGAGGCCATTTAAGACTGAGGTGAGAAAAAACCCAGAGAGTTGTGAATTTGTGGAATTCCCTGCCACAGAGGAGGCCAAATCACTGGATGGATTTAAGTGAGTTAGATAGAGCTCTAGGGGCTAGTGGACTCACGGGATATGGGGAGATGGCAGGCACAGGTTATTGATTGAGAACGATCAGCCATGATCACAATGAATGGCGGTGCAGGCTCGAAGGACTGAATGGCCTCCTCCTGCACCCATTTTCTATGTTTCTATGTTTCTATGAAATTTGGGGGAGAAGGTGAGACGTGCAAGAGGAACCTAGGGAAGTGGTATAATATCCTTCGCTAGATTCCTTTGAATGAGCTGCTAATTATTTGTTGGCTTAGAAAAAGGTGATGGCTTGCAGAGCCCAGCTTAAACGGGAGAGGGGAGAAGAAGTCAAGCACGGTTTCAAGTGGGTGACAATGTTCTTAGACCTACAGGCCACCCACAGAGTGAGACTTGCGAGAAGTCAGAAGTGTAAAGTGCCAAAAGTTGTTTGTGAAGGTCACAGGAAGGTTCACGCAGATAATTGCACTTGAGATGCAACTGTTGCCAACGTTATGAATAACAAGATAGACTACAAAAAAAATGTCTCAGTGGAAGATAGGAAACAATGACAGAGTCCAAATGAGATGATTATGAATTTTGAAGTAGGTGGTCATTCAAAATCGAAGATGGATGCCAGCAAGATCAGCTATACCAATCTGCTGAGACAATTCTTGAGAATGAACGATCTGTGTTGTGTTTGAATTTGGAAATCTAGGTATGTGTATTGTCAGATTATTTGATGTTAAATGGTTATATTTTGTTATTAAACACTGCAAACACCAGCTAAACTATGAATCCGACAAACTGTTGCACTAGGGACTTTGGGCTTTAAAAAAAATGAATTGCACATTTTTTGTTTGTTTTATAATGTTATCTATTGAGTACTGTGTTTACAGATGTGTTGTGCTGCTGCAAGTAAGAATTCCCTTGTTCCATTTCAATACATATGACAATTAAATACTCTTGACCCTTGAACAGTGTGATATGTTGCTTGAAAAGTGGTAATTTTTACGATAATGTAAACACCATTAAGTATAGTGTCAGATGAATGGATTGATAATTCCAAGATGCTATAAAGATTTTCAGCTCCAGCCTGGAAGAGACCTGGCAATAGTGACCTTGATAACAATTGGCAAAGTTGTCTTCACAGTGCTCTAAGCATATAATTGTCGCTGAGGCAGATTGGTATTTCCATGAAGATTTCGGTGGTAAATCTAAAATACCTCATTAACTATTACTCAGATAGAAATGTTTCCTGAAAGCCAAGTAAATGTGACCTTCAGCTGACAGCCCCATTACTCTTCTTCTCCCCATTTTGGCAGCTGGTCTGTGTGTATGTGTGTGTGTGTGTGTGTGTGTGTGTGTGTGTGCATGCGTACATGTGCCTGTGTGCATGTGTGCATGTGTGTGCATGTGCCTGTGTGCATGCGCCTTCATCCAGGTGCATGCACCCTGCTCATTCCCCTTGTTATGCAGCACTCAAGAGGAATGCTTGGTCATGCCATTATATCGAGCATGAATTGAAGTCAAACTTGAAGTCAAAGCCTCACGCACCACTCTCCAGAGACTTCAACTACTTCAAAGAATTCCAGAAAGTACAAGGGTTTGGTTCTGTCATAACAAAGAGCAATATAATCAATAACTGAGCTGCAGCTAAAACTGCTAGTGTTGTCCTTCCGGCTGCTGAACATCTACTCAGCAATGCAAGATTAAAGGTTGCAGCTGTGAGGTTTGATTTGGCAGGGCTGGTGTAAAACCATCATTGCATTGTGATTGATGTCCTAAATTTAGCACATATGCCAATGATCCTACCGGCTATACCTTGCCAGCATGCTTGGTGTTACAGGTAAACGTAGCTGTGCTAGTTTCCATATTCAAACTAATTTAACATCTGTGGCACATGAGCAACAAGTAAAATGACGTAGGTCCCATTTTGCAGATGCTTACACCAGTAACTGCAAAGATGGAGTCAGTCAATTAGTTTAGTTTAGTTTAGAGATACAGTGCGGAAACAGGTCCTTCGTCCCATCGAGTCCGCACCGGCCAGTGATCCCCGCACATTAACAATATCCTACACACACTAGGGACAAGTTACACATACACCAATCCAATTAACCTACAAACCTGTACGTCTTTGGAGTGTGGGAGGAAACCGAAGATCTCGGAGAAAACCCACGCGGTCATGGAGAGAACAAACAAACTCTGTACAGACAGCTCCTGTAGTCAGGATAGAACCTGGATCTCCAGCGCTGCAAGCACTGTAAGGCAGCAACTCTGCCACTGCACCACTTCAGTGCAGTCAACAATATTTTGTTCCTAGGCCTGTTGAAAATTATCTCGCATATTAAATTAAGACAACTGAAACTATGACATTTATCTGAAAGCAAATAAACATTTAAGTTAATAACAGTGTACAGTTCATTTCTTCAAACAGATGCAGGAGTCATATATGTTAAACGACTTAAAAACATGAAAAAGGAAAGCATCAATTAAAACCAATTAAAAAGTTTAAATGGTGTTCTATTGACTGCATGTTTATATTATTTATCTTTTTCTTGGTAAAGTTATTCATGTGATATATATTTTGCCAGTTTTTTTCTGGCATGTACTCATCAGCAGATATGATGTTGTGTATCAGATGACACCAAAGTGAAGATTTTGTCTGCACAGAGATGCAAAACAGAAATGGATCTTGACTATTATGGTTCACTCTCCCTGTTCTAATTTTTTATATAATATTTCTTTTTAATATTGTTAGGAGCCGATAAGTCTTGAGGAAGTGACAGAAATCACTGATCCACAGAGTGATGTGACAAACATGCAGCACACAATACTGAAACAACTCAAGCCTGTAATTAATTTTTATCTTTAAATGCCCATCAATAACGATTTGTTGGAAGCATGTGACACCACTGACACAGTCCTTGTAGTTTTTTTTAAACTATCAGGTAATCTATATTCAGTCAAAGTTTCACACTTCTTCAGAATAACAAAAGGAATCTCTATTTTTACGATTCATTTCTTATTCATCAAATCAAAAGATGCAGCATTTATCCCCATTATACATTATGTATTGGTTAAGCTCTCTCTTACTTCTTGACTCCAAAGCAATGTTTCTGTGCAACTTATTTTTCAACTGATGCTATTGTCAATACTTCACTGATCCCACCTTTTTAAGAACTTCTAAGCTGCTAAAAATTCATCTTTTTGTAGATCTTCTGTTCCTTATATCATCACTGTTCTGACATAAAGATTTCTAAAACTGCCTCCATTCTTCTGCTGGTGCTCAAATCAGTGACAGTCCTGCCACAGTATTTCTTTCTTCTTGCAATGTACTGATTTAAAAAACCCAAGTTTAGCTTCCCTTATTCACAAATTTGCATTTGTTTCAGTCTTCTCCCAAAACCTCTACATTGATGATAACCTGTCTCAGCATTCACCGCTGAATATATCCTACTTCAGATTTTTCAAAACCATTTGAACTGAAATTATGAATCGTTCCATAAAAATATTCCTCAATTTTACAATCTGTGATCAGTAATATGATAAATTTGAATTAGTATATTATGAATTATGACTCATTTAGGAATTAACAACAATATAAATGCTCTTCTGCTACACATTAAAATGTAAAACCTACTACTGCACAAACAGCATACAAATATGTACAAGGATTGAACCAGAACAATAGTGGATCAGTGAATAACAGAAATTAAATATTATGAGATTATGAAAGCACGCATGCACATTTGCAAAACTTTGTTCTTCCACTTCATTGAGAGGTTTATTGTTTAAGGTATTTTTCCATTACTTGTGTTTCTCCAGAAATAATCTTTGAATGTAGTCTTTCTGAATCACATTTGTTACATGGCTGCACACATCCCTTGAACAGTCCTAAAGTCGTAGAGTTGTACAGCACAAAAATGGGCCCTTTGACCCACCACGTCCATGTTGACCTTTTTGGCATATACTGTACACTGAGCCATTTTCCCACATTAGGACCAAATCCTTCTCTGTCTTGCCTACTTTTCCATCATCTGCTCTGGCTGCGCAATCCAGATAGCAAGATCTATTTAAAATAAAATACCCCTCAGATCTGACTCTTGTTTTTGATATCCCTACCATGGAGAAAATATATATTTTGACTATCTATTCGATCTGTGCCTCTCGTAATCTAATGTACCTTTATCATGTCACCCCTCAGCTTTCCTGATCCAGGGAAAACAGACCCAGCCTATCTAATCTTTCCTCATAGACACAAAATGCTGGAGTAACTTAGCGGGACAGCCAGCATCTCTGGAGAGAAGGAATGGGTGATGTTTCAGGTCAAGACCCTTCTTCAGACTGATGTCAGGGGAGTTGGTGGTACAGAGGTAAGGAAGTGTGTAGATAAGGTGTGAAAACAGGACAAAGGGAATGGAGATCAAGGAACATGTAGAATAGGTCATTTTTAGTTGAGAGAAGATACCAACAAAATGTAGTCGGAGACAGTAAGAGTGGTCAGAGAACTGGAAAGGGGGAAGCGGATGGGAAAGCAAGGGTTGCTTGAAGTGTAATTACTTGATGTGCAATAAAGGTTAATCTGTTCTCATAACTGGAAGTCTTCCAATCCAGCCAACATCCTGGTGAATCTCCTCTTACCACCTTAATTTCATCCTTCCTATAATATGGAGCCCAGAACTGCACATCTCACCTCAAATGTGGCCGGATCAATATTTTGTAAAGTTATAACCTCCCAACACATACCCTGTGCCCTGGACTTTTGAAGGCAAGCATGTCATGTTCCTTCATCACCACTTTATTCAT
Organism: Leucoraja erinaceus; assembly: GCF_028641065.1. Taxonomy (NCBI): domain Eukaryota; kingdom Metazoa; phylum Chordata; class Chondrichthyes; order Rajiformes; family Rajidae; genus Leucoraja; species Leucoraja erinaceus. The sequence continues at coordinate 62,834,587 of NC_073381.1, read as the reverse complement.
TTCCAGAGAGCTGTAGACTTGGTTCTCTGGGTATCTCTGTGATTCCTCAGTGATCTATCATTTGCTGTATATGTCCTACCCCTAATAAAGGGGCAATACAGGGGGCTTTTACTGGTTGGCTGCCAGTGACAAGCGGAGTTCCGCAGGGGTTAGTACTGCTACTCTTCATGTTGTATATTAATGATTTGGACGAGGGGATTGAAGGTTTTTTGGCCAAGTTTGCAGATGATACAAAAATAGGTGGAGGGACAGGTAGTATAGAGAAAGCAAGGCATCTGCAGAAGGACTTGGAAAGGTTGGGAGAGGGGGCAGAGAACTGGCAGGTGGAATATAATGGAGCAAGGTGTGGAGTCATGCCTTTTGGTAGCAGGAATAATAACATAGATCATTTTCTAAATGGGGAGAGAATCCAGAAATCAGAGGTGCCAAGAGATGTGGGAGTGCTAGTGCAGGATTCCAAAAAAGTTAATTTGCAAGTCGAATTGGTAGAATGGAAGGCAAAGGCAATGCTAGCATTTATTTCAAGAGGACTCAAGTACAATACCAGAGATTTAATAAACTCTATAAAGTACTGGTCTATAAAGTGCTGGTCAGGCCACATTTGGAATATTTTGAGCATTTTTGGGCACTATATCTAAGGAAGGATTTACTGGCTCTGGAGAGGGTCCAGAGGAGATTTACAAGAATGATCCTAGGAATTAGTTGGTTAACATATGATGAGCATTTGATGGCACTGGGCCTGTACCACTGGAGTTTAAAAGGTTGAGGAGGTACCTCATTGAAACTTACTGAATAGTGAAAGGCTTGGATAGAGATAGAAACATAGAAACATAGAAAATAAGTGCAGGAGTAGGCCATTCAGCCCTTTGAGCCAGCACCACCATTCAATATGATCATAGCTGACCATCCAAAATCAATACCCTGTTCTGGCTTTTCCCTCATATCCTTTGACTCCCTTAGCCCTAAGAGCTAAATCTAACTCTCTCTTGAAAACATACCCATGTTACAGTCCAATGCACTCAGTTCTCATACTGTTCAAAAGCCCCGACCACCACGGGTGAACAAACGAGGAAGATGACTGAACTTTATTGCCTTCCATCACAGTGAGGAACTTTGATTCCACTGTGGTGGATGTTTATGTTAAATTTATTATGTATTGCTTTCTTTTTACTTGTATGGCTGTATGGTAACTGAAATCACTGTACTTTAATTGATGCATGTGACAATAAATGTCAACTTGAATTTGAACAAACAAATTCTACTTTCTAACCAAAACTCAAGTTTTGTACCCAAAATTATGCAAGTGTGCAAGGCAGTCATGAAGTCATACTTGGAGTATCAGGTTCAATTTTGGTCATGCGTGCAGAGGATTACAAGGATGTTGCAAGGACTCAAAGGCCTGAGCTAAAAGGAGAACTTGGGCAGACTAGGAATTTATTCTTTGGATCGTAGGAGGCCATGGGGGCAATCTTGCAGTAGAGATGTATAAAATCATGAGGGGCGAAGATAGGTTAAATGCATAATCTTTTCTCAGGGTAGAGAAATCAACAACTAGAGAGCAGAGGTTTAAAATGAAAGGGGAAAGATTTAATTGGAACTTGAGGGGCAATTTTATTTTTTAAATACACAAACACACACATGAAGGTTGCTGTTTATATGGAATTAGCTGCCAGAGCAAGCAGATGAGACAGGTACAATTAATAACATTTAAGACACTTGGACAGCTATATGGAACATTTCAAGGTAGATGCATCAATTTGGACTCTTAGATGGGGCATCTTGGCCGACATGAATGATTTGGCTTAAAGGGTCCCGTTTCCAAGCTGTATGACTCCCAAGTGCATCAACCTCAACAAAAAAATATTATATTATATTAAAGGCATGTGGAGAACATGAAAGAAAATCAACTTTTCAATAAATATGGTTGAAAATATTATTTTATTGTGGATCAACAAACTAGCACAGTCCTAAATTACAACCTTCAGGAAAAGATTTATTGTATTATTCAGTCAATTATTGAACAGTAAAGGAACATTCCCTCTATTTTACACTATTTCAGTACAGCCTGTGTCATTTGGCCCTTCAGTTCTAATTGGTTGCCAAAGGAACAATCCCATTCATGCATTTCCCCTTATTTCTTTCTTCACACACTAAAGAAAGAAATTGATGTGGAGAGGATGTTTCCACTAGTGGGAGAGTCTAGGACTAGAGGTCATAATCTCAGAATTAAAAGATGTCCCATTAAGAAGGAGATGAGGAGGAATTTCTTTAGTCAGGGTGGTGAATTTGTGGAATTCTTTGCTACGGAAGGCTGTGGAGGCTGTCAATGGTAATTTGCGACAATATCCATGTAATTTATGCATATGAGCTGTACTCATTCTCGCACATGCTCAGACTCGTGCATATAATTATGTAAATCAGTCAATGACCTTTAACTTGGAATAAATAATTCTTGCGTTTGCTTAGAGATTGCACACGCTATATGGAAACAGAAAAAGAGAATTGAGTTTTGAAAATATTTTCAATAGTAGTAGAAGATATTAAAATATTAGTGAATATTACACAAATTACGCAATCACACGTTGTGCTTATAGCTAAACGATACATCTATATAACTAAAAGTCTCATCTTGACCACTTCCTGTCTTCGCTCTATATTGATTTTAGAAAATAAAACGCTACCATATATCACTATGATTTTTGGCCATCTTACTCATATTCCTCCTCCGCTGAGGCAGCCCTGAGGATTATTCCGATCGATGAAAAATAAAAAATGAATGAACGTTTAAAAAATCTTGAGATCAGCTGATTGGCCCTCTCGCCTGTCAATCACCATGATGAAGGTAACGCCCCTTCCTGGGGGGCCAGGATTATAAAGCCCCGGAGACTGGACGTGAGTCAGTCACCCTGGAAGACTGTGAGTGAAAGTTGAGTTCAGAACTGTGAGTCTATGCCATGAGTGAACTGAACACTGCTTGAAACGAAATGAATTGGTAGCCTGCACTCTGCTAGAAATGGTCGGAAAGGAAGTTGATGGCCTGCACTCTGCTTGAAATGGTATGAAATTGAATTTGAATTTGGTGGCCGAATGGCCTAATTCTGCTCCTATCACTTATTGCCTTATGACCCTATTTTACTTCCCAAAAAATGCATCAACTACCATTTGTCGAGATTAAATTCTTAGAACATAGAACAGTATAGCACAAGAGCAAGCACTTTGGCCACTAATGTAATTCTGCCATCTTTATTGTTTCCTGTGGCTACTCGCATTCCCATTTAGCACCTACAATATATATGATGGCCAAATCACACAGTCAACAAACAAAGCTTCCTTGAGTACATTCCTTGAGTACATCAATAGTTAAACCTTAACAACCTGAAAAGTTTTCATTACATTCCAACACTGTTTTCTATTCTTAACCCATCCCTGTGTTGTGCCAGTACTTTATCTTCATTATTATAGACTTTAATTATAACTTTAATTAGTCTTTCAATGTGTCACTTCCTCAAAGTTCTTTTGAAATTCCAGATATATTACATTCAAGGCAGTCCTTTCGTCTGCATGTTAACATACAAACATGTACATCTTTGGAGTGTGGGAGGAAACTGGAGGACCCAACATTCCAAACTGTGCATTCACAGGGAGAAAGTACTTTATCTTCATTATTATAGACTATATATATATATATATATTTCATATAAAGTTCTATATATATATATTACATTCAATCCTTTATCTGCATAACATATACATCTTTGGATATATACCCAATGAAAACATACAGGGAGAACATATATATATATATATATATCCTCCAGTTTCCTAAATTGTTTTATGAGGTGTTTTATATATATATATAATCAAAGATGAAGAATAAGGTTATCTGATGGAATCAAAGACAATATCTATTCTTCAACCAGCATCACTAAAAGCAGATAACCTGGTCACCATCACTTTGTTTTTTATGAGAGCTTGCTGTTCTTTTGTGACACTATATCTTATGTTACAGCTGTGAGTGAGCTTCAGGTAAGTACTTTATGAGTTATAAGATGATTCAGGATACTCCAATGTTGTGAAAGGCACAATATAAATTGAAGACAATTTACTATAGATACATATATACATATACCCACTACATTCTAGATGCAGGCCTCCTGCTGCAGTGGCCCTAGTTTGGGGGGGCATTTCACTAACAGCAGCTAACAGCACTCCATGCCCAAACCTATCCCACTCCTTCGGACTGATGAAGGCACCACAATTATTAGATACATAAAACAAACTACTGGAGGAACTCATTGGGTCTGGCAGCTTCTGTGGGGAGATATGGGCAGACTCAGTCTTGTGTCAAGCATCTTATACAGACACCTGAAGTACCTCTACCGTTTATTTTTTGCTCAAGATTCCAGATCTTCAGTCTTTTGTGTCACCATAATTATTAGGTGTCCAGAGTTTGCTACTTGACCTACTCCTGTCTGCAAAACAGATACTTGAAAGTAGGAATAAATGTTTTGAACACATTCATGTTGGAAAATACCAACTCCACAGGTAGCTCATGAATGCATTGAACAACATAAAGGGGACAAGCCCTATTGTATCAGGTCTCTGTTTCTGAAACTGTGCCTTAGAATAGATACAATGGAGACATCAGTCCTTTCATACCATGTTTAATTATTTTTTTCAGAAGCTTTGTATCTTTTGTATATTAGTTTTTCCTCTGCATTTTCCTTTTGTTGTCCTCCAATTTTTCACTCCCTTTTAAACATAGAAATAAAATATTAATTAAGCAGTATTTTTATTCTTTAATTCACCTATGTTCAGTAAGCGTCTTTGTCCTTTGGTTGCATTGACCTTTTTCCTATTTCTTCCACTTTTAATATGCTTTTATAAAGCTTTTGTTATTATCCTTTATGTTAACTGACATTCATTTTTCTTTTTCACTGTTAAATTTATTGCACATTCCCTTCTGAGACTACAGGATTGTGATTTTCTGCATCAGTACTCCAGGTGCACGCTGAGAGCACCTATCAGGAAATTTTACACCTCCAGCCCATGATTATCCAACCATGAAAATGAATAAAGCACATTTCTCACTCTCTCACAAGAATAGTACTCTGGCTTGATTCTAATTTTCAATGTGCAGTCCTGGTTCAGACAAGTTACAGTAAATAAACCTGATAAACCTGCACTGAGATCATGACGCACGATTAATTGACACTTGCCACAATATCATGATAGGACGTAGCCAGGACTGCCTCTGCTGCGATTACATAACTGTGTATCCAATGGTTCATAATTCATGCTGAAGCCACAGTGCAGCTGAAAACTATTCTTGCATTTCTTAAAATGGAGTTCTAGCCTGCAGCTTCTGGTGGAAATCATTCTACAGGTTTGCAAAGGCAGGTGACGGCTATGCTGTTTCATAGTCAAGAGCTCACACCTTGGTTTTCCACAACTGTTATGGTTACTTTGGTGGTTGGTAGGAAAGAGATGTTCAGTGCACAATGCTCGAAGAAATCTTCTGGTACAATTTGAGATGGCCAAAAACAAGATCAGTTCTGAGAATTAAGCACGAAGGGCATGTATGGAGTCCTACAAAATACTTAATAATGTCAGTTGTGTGATTAAGATTGTAGTGGGTAACCAATACATCTGCCAAATATAATACCCAATATGCAGCTTCCTCCAATGCACCCCAATGTATTAGGACTCTTGCCTAATGTACATTTGAACCCCAACACACACAGGCACTTAGCAATATTCCAAGGCTGCAAAATTCCAAGACTGCAAAAAGTTGTAAACACTGCCCAGTCCATCATCGGCTCTGACCTGCCTACTATCGAGGGGATCTATCGCAGTCACTGCCTCAAAAAGCATCATCAAGGTTCCACACCATCCTGGCCACTCACTCATTTCCCCACTGCCTCCAGGTAGAAGGTACAGGAGCCTGAAATCTGCAACATCTAGGTTCAGGAATAGCTGCTCCCCCACAGCCATCAGGCTATTAAACTCAACTCAAACAAAACTCTGATTAATAATAGCCCATTGCACTTTATCTGTTTATTTATGTGTGTATATATATATATATATATTCATTGGTATATGGTCACACTGATCTGTTCTGTATTTATTTATGCCTCCTATATTCTGTTGTGCTGAAGCAAAGCAAGAATTTCATTGTCCTATCTGGGACACATGACAATAAACTCTCTTGAATCTTGTATCTCTTGCATCTTGAATCTTGAAGGCTATTTCCATATCTCACTTCTTCCACAGGATACCAACCAATGCAACAGCACCAAAACAGGAGCATGAGTAGGCCATCAGGCCCTTCAAGCCTCCCCCATAACAATCCGATCTATGCTGGTTATCCTCTTCTGTGCCATTTCTCCACTAGTCTAATCATCAATATATCAAATGTTTGTCCATCTCTACTATAAGTACTGATGATTGAGATTCCACTACCGACTGTACCAGATAATTCCAGAGATTCGCCATTCCCTGGCTGAAGAATTTTCAATATACCTCAGTTTTAAATGGCTGAAGCTTTATCTTGTATTATGCTCCTTATTTTTAGATTCTCCTACTAATGAAAATATTCTAATATCTAGTTCCATTTTAGTCTTATGTGTTCAAATAAGATGACTCCTCATTCTTCCAAACTTCATAAAATACTGGCCCGAATTATTAGGTCTCTCTTGGCGTGACTGCTTTCTTATTGCAGCAATAAGCCTGGTGAATATCCTCCAATGTTACATTATCTTTTTGGTAATGGGACTGCATTCAGTATTCAGTATTCCAGGTGAGGCCTCATCAATATGCTGTACTATTGCCAAATGCCATAACCAAAAGCTCCTACTAGTACTCTCCAAACCCTTTGCATTGATAATCAAAATGCCCTTGGCATTCTTAAATACATGTTGGACTTTCCTGTTAGTTTTTGTAATTCATGCACAATAAACCTAGACCTCTCTGCACTTCACTTACTTGCAGCCTCTCTCCATTTAAATTTCCAATTTTAGTTTCTCCGAGTGAAGTACATGACCTTTCATTTCCTACATTAAATTCAATTTGTCATTCATTTGTTCAATCTGTGTTGTTGGTGTGAATAATGAACAATTGCAGACCTGCGCAGCAACCTAGTTATCTAGTTCCTGTTTGTAACATGTTTATTCCATCTCTCTTTTCTGTGACACGGCCAATTTGCAATCTATTCTAACACACTTCCTACAATGCCGTGGGTTTTTTACTTGAAGCACCAGCCTCCTAAGCGACACTTTGTCAAATGTCATTTAGAAATCTAAATACACTAAATCCACATGTTCCCCTCCATCGACTCTCCCTGTTATACCCTCAAAGAATTTGAGCAAATTTATCAAACTTGATAAAGAGGAAGAAGATTGGACTTTTTTGCCTTCCATCAAAGTGAGGAATGTGGGGAATCCACTGCGGTGGGTATTTATGTTAACCTTTATGTATTTTTGTGTTTTGCTTATTTTACACCAACCTACACCAAATACATCTACACCAACGACTGCACCTCCACAGACACCTCTGTCAAGCTTCTCAAGTTTTCTGACGACATAACCCTGATTGGACTGATCCACGATGGGGAGGAATCTGCCTACAGACAGGAAGTGTCACAGCTGACACATCCCGGTGTCATAGCAACAACCTAGAGCTCAATGCTCTTAAGAAAGTGGAACTAATTGTGGACTATAGGGGAGCTCCCCCTTCCCTCACCCCACTCACCATCAACAACACCACAGTCATGTCTGTGGAGTCTTTTAAGTTCCTGGGAACCATCATCTCCAAAGACCTTAAGTGGGGGGCTACCATTGACTCCACAGTCAAAAAGGCACAACAGAGGATGTACTTCCTGCGGCAGCTAAGGAAGCACAATCTGCCACAGGCAATGATGGTCCAATTCTACATGGCCATCGTAGAGTCTGTCCTCACCTTCTCCATCATGGTCTGGTTTGATTCAGCCACCAAGCACGACATCTGGAAGCTGCAGCGAATCATCTGATCAGCAGAGAAGATTATGGGCTGCAACCTTCCCTCCATTGATGAACGGGCCAGGAAGCGAGCCGGCAAGATCATCTCTGACCCCTCTCACCCTGGCCACAAACTCTTTGAATCACTTCCCTCTGGAAGGCGACTCCGGAGTGTCAAAGCTGCCACAGCTAGACATAAAAACAGTTTTTATCCATGAGTAGTTGCTCTACTCAACAGCCAAAAATCTGTAGCCTCTCTTTGATCTGGTATTTTGTTGGTTCACATGCTTGATCAATGGTGTTTTATCATTAATGTCTTATTTTTATTAATGTTTAGCATTTTATGAGTCATTCGTAACTGTCACTGTATGTCATGTTGCTACTTGTGAGCGGAGCACCAAGGCAAATTCCTTGTATGTGAATACTTGGCCAATAAACTTACTTACTTTTTTGTATGGTTATATGTGGTAATTTGCATATCACTCTACCTTAATTAATACATGTGACCATAAAAGACCTTTGCAACCTTTGAAACTTTTCATAAAACTATTTGACTAAGTTTAATAATGTTCAGCTTTCCGAATTTATTATCTATTTCATCTCTTGTTATTGACTCTAACATCTTGCCTAATGTAGCTGTTAAATTAATTGGATTGCACTTTTCTGTCTTTTGCCATTCTCTGTTATTGAACAAGGGAGTCATCATATTGGCTGCCTTCCCATCTTTTGGTACCTGTCTGGAATTTGGCAAGATTTGAGCATTTTCAAACAATGAGTCCGCTGCCTGCAGCCATTTCCTTTAATGTTATCCACTGGGTCTTGGTGATTTGTCTGTCTTTAGCCTTCCCCTTCCCTCCCTTCTTAGTTTCTCAGATACTTCATCCCTTGCAATCAAAATTGTTGTAATTTGTTTCATCTCATCTGAAATTAATCTGTTTCATACCTTAGGGATGGAAAGTGCTACCAGTCACCAATGCAGTAGCGATCCTCAATTTTCAATCTACCAGCCTCCATATTCAGGTTTTGAGGGAGATGGACCCAACACGGCCAAATTGGTCAAGGCATCTTGGTCAGTTGGACGAGCTGGGCTAAAGGGCTTATTTTCATACTGCATGACTCTATGACTCTATTTGCAATCTCCATCATCAGAGACATCACTACCTTAGGGATATTAGAAATGGCTTCCACAGTAAGCAGTGATGCAAAAGATCATTCAACATATCTGCTGCTTTCTTTGCTTGTTGTTAAATCACCAGTCTTGTTCTTTGCTTATGCCCCATGTTTAACTTAGTAACCCTCTTTCTCTTTATATATTCAGTTATGTATTCTTGATGTTGATCGGGTAGCTGAATATGATTAACATTCACCACAAAATTGTGCAACACTTTTGTGGTGAAAGTCCTCACAATCTTGATGTCTGCAGAAGCTCCTGGGATAATATGAATGCTTCAGAGGAAGACAGTTATAAATAGCAGGGCATATGTTTTCTGCCGCTCACTAGTCAAATTAAAGAAAATTATTTAATCTATCCTTGAGCACAAAGTTTTTGAACCTTTCTGATATGGCGGTGGACATCATACTGGGTGACATTGTCAATGCCTCCAGCTCCAGCCTATAATGAGGTTGAAATGAAAATACTCAGGCACACTGAATTTTACTGCTATGTGGTTTAAGCATGAAGTATGATTTACTGAATGAATGAAATGCATGGATGAATGAATGCATGAATTAATAAGTTTATTGGCCAAGTATTTTTACATACAAGAAATTTGACTTGGTGCTCCGCTCGCAAGTGACACCATGACATACAGTGACAATTAAGAATGACACATAAAGCATTAATCATTAATAATAAAACATTATCATTAAACATGTGAATTAAATAAAATACCAGAGCAAAAGGAGGCTGCAGATTTTTGGTTATTGAGTTGAGCGACTACTCATGGAAAAAAGCTGTTTCTATGTCTGGCTGTGGCAGCTTTGACAATCCAGAGTTGCCTTCCAGAGGAAAGTGATTCAAAGAGTTTGTGGCCAGGGTGAGGGAGGTCAGAGATGATCTTACCCGCTCGCTTCCTGAAGGAAAGGTTGTAGCCAATAACATTATCAGCTGTCGAACGATTCGCTGCAGCCTCTGGATGTTGTGCTTGGTGGAGTAGGTGAGGACAGACTCTACGATGGCCGTATAGAATTGGACCATCATTGCCTGTGGCAAATTATGCTTCCTCAGCTGCCGCAGGAAGTACATCCTCTGTTGTGCCTTTTTGACCGGGGAGTCGATGGTGCTCCCACCCCATTTAAGGTCCTTGGAGATGATGGTTCCCAGGAACTTAAAAGTCTCCACAGATGTGACTGTGGTGTTGTTGATGGTAATTGGGGTGAGGGAAGGGGGAGCTCTCCTAAAGTCCACAATTAGTTCCACTGTCTTAAATGCATTGAGCTCCAGGTTGTTGTGATGGCACCAAGATGCCAGCTGTGTTATTTCCTGTCTGTAGGCAGATTCCTTGCCCATCCTGGATCGGTCCAATCAGGGTTGTGTCATCCGCAAACTTGAGAAGCTTGACAGAGGAGTCTGTGGCGGTGCAGTCATTGGTGTAGCGAGAGGAGAGGAGAGGTGAGAGTATGCAACCTTGTGGTGCTCTTATGCTGAGGGTCTGCTGGTCCGACATGTGGTTTCCCAGCCCCACATGATGCTTCCTGTCTCTCATGAAGCTGGTGATCCACTGACAGAGGGGTTCAGGCACAGTCAACTTGGAGAGTTTGGAGTGTAGTAGCTCTGTTACAATGGTGTTAAATGCAGAGCTAAAATCCCAAACAAAATCCTTGCATAGGTCCCCTGGTGGTCTAGGTGCTGGACGATGAAGTGCAGGCCCAGGTTGACCGCATCATCCACAGATCTATTGGCCCAGTATGCAAACTACAGAGGATCCAGCAGGGGCCTAGTGGTATAATTTACTGCCTGCAGCATATAATAGATCTCAATTACCACTATCTTGGATATTCTGAATCTGAACGCTTTGCTTCTCGAACATGCAAGTTCTTCTGTTAGACTCAAGGTAAGATTACATAGGACCATTTCTTGTTTCAATTCCCAAAACCTGACCTCTCCTAAAGTGCTACCAGTTACCAATGCAGTAGGGATCCTCACTTTTCAATCTACCAGCCTCCATATTCAGGTTTGAGGGAGATGGACCCACCATAGCCAAATTGGACAAGCCATCTTGGTCAGTTGGATGAGTTGGGCTGAAGGGCTTATTTTCATACTGCACGACTGTATTTACAATTTCCATCATCAGAGACCTCCTCTTCCCTTTCAACATTTTAAAGAGACCACGCTTTCTGCAACTCCCATGCTTCCATCTCCACAATCCATTTCCCCACTCATCATATGATCTGCTCTTTACCTCATTACTTCCTACCATCCAGGAACCAAAATCGTCCTTCAAGTTGAAACAGTTATTCATTTATACTTTTTCCAATCTGGTATAATGCAATGAGGACTCAAAATTTGGTTTATTCTTCATTGAGGAAACCAAACACAAATTAAAGAATAGTTCAAAGCAAAATATTACGTGGGATCCAACGCATGACAGCTGAATCAAGAGAAAATTGGCTTCATGGAAGGAAATAGAAGGTGATGGTGGAAGGTTGTGTTTTGGACTGGAGGGCTATGACTAGTGGGGTGCCTCAGGGTCTAGTGCTGGGCATCTAAATCAATGATTTGGATGAGAACGCACAAGGCATGATTAGTATGTTCGCAAACTGGATGGTATTGTACATAGTGAAGATGGTTGGCAAAAATTGTAACATCGGTTGGGCAGGTAGGCTGAGGAATGGTTGATGGAGTTTAATACAGAAAAGTGCAAGTTATGGCATTTTGGGAAGTCTAACCAGGCCAGGGCCTACACAATGAATAGCAGGACTCTGGGGGATGTTCTAGAGCAGAGAGATAAGGGAGTGAAGTTACACAGTTCTTACCACAGGTGGATGATGTGGTGAAAAAGGCTTTTGGCACATGGGCCTTCATCCAGAGTATTGAGTGTGGAAGTTGGGAGGGTCATGTTACAGTTGTACAAGACATTGGTGAGGCTACGTTTGGAGTATTGTGTTCAGTTTTGATCAACCCTGTTATGGGAAGGATGTTGTTAAGCTGGAAAGGGAGCAGAGAAGATTTACTAGAATGGTGCTTTGACTAAACGGCCTGAGCTATAGGGAGCGGTTCAGCTAGCAGTCAATAGCTCATATGGCTGAATGAATAGTATCATCCATTCATTCATTCATTCATGCTAAGGCACAGGAGGATGAGGGGTGATTTTATAGGGGTATATAAGATCGTTAGAGGAATAGATAAGGTAAATGCACTCTTTTACCCAGAGTAGAGAAGTCAAGAACCAGAGATCATAGGTTTAAGATGAGCGAGGGAAAAATTATTAGGAACGTGAGGGACGGTTTTTTTACATAAAAGTTGATAGGGATATGGAGTGAACTGCTGGAGGAGGTAGTTGAGCCAGGAACTATCACAATGTTTAAAAACTATTGGACAGGTACATGGATAGGAGAGGTTTAGAGGGATGGGCCAAACACAGGCAGGTAGGATATCTGCAGATGGGCATGTTGGTAAGCGTGGGCCAAAGGGGCCCGTTTCCATGCTGTACGACTCTTTGATAATACAATACCGTTTATTGTCATTTGAACCTCAAATGAAGTTCAAACGAAATTTGGTTTCTGCTGTCATACCACAAGAAAAAAACCAAGACGCACAATTAACACAATTTACACAAACACCCAACACAGTGAATCTCCTCCTCACTGTGATGGAAGGCAAAGTCATTGTCTCTCCCCTCTCCTCCATTCTTCTCCCGATGCCAAAGCCCCTGGCGGGCGATGGCAGGTCCCGCGACCATAACGGCCGCGCCGGGTGATGTAAGGCCCTGCTCCGGGTCCTGATGTTGGAGCCCCCGGCGGGTGATGGCAAGTCCCGTGGCCATTAAAGCCGCGCGGGGCGATGTAAGGCCCGGCTCCGGGCAGTATTAGGCTCCACAGTGCTAGGCCCCAATGACAATGGAGACCCAACAGGGAAAAGGTCACTTATCATTAAGGGGCATCTCTGAGCTTCCAAATCCTGTCACTTTAATTCTCCAACCAACTTTTGATGTGAACTATTTATCTGTGGCTTTCTGCAGTGTCCAACGTAAAGCTTGAGGAGAAGCATCTCATTTTCCATCTGGGGGCATTTCAGCTTTTGGAACTAGATATGGAATTCAACAGTTTCTATTTTTCTATTTGTATGAGAACTGGCCAGTTCTGCTGTAAGCTTATCCATCTATAATATTGACTCAGTGTTTCCCTTTATCTGGACACTGTCTGAACTACTAAGTGTTTCCAGCACACTGCTATCATTAAACATTTCAAGGCTCATCTTTCTTGATCTGGAAATGGCATTTCAGCCATTGCTAATAGATAGTAGATAAAACATTGTTTCGTTTCTGGTTCCTGGAAAACAAATAGTGTTTTATCTACTCTGGTTCCTGGAAAATAAATAAATAGTGTTCCTGCAAAGAAGATTTCTCCACTCCATCTTACTGGAAATCTGTGCACCTTCCTGGTTTCCCAAATCCACCCAGTAACAATAATAAGCACAGACTCACCGTAAGATCTGCCAGCACTTAGAAAACAATCAGCTGCTCCAAATAGCCACTCCCACTTCTGACCTCCTCCCATTCCCCCCCTCCCCTTCCATGTACCCCAATTGGATTTAGTCTGAAGAAGGGTTTTGGCCCGAAACGTCACCCATTCCATCTCTCCAGAGATGTTGCCTGTCCCACTGTTACTCCAGCTTTGTGTCTATCTTCGGGCACTCATTTGTCCCCTCCACCCCCTAAATTCCTTCCTCCAGCTTCACAATTTATGCCTTACTCACACTTTTTTGCTTTTCATCACTGTCCAAACATCTGACAATCAACCAACCCGTCCTTCCCTCCGTTGCCCGTATCCACCTATCACATGTCGGACTTTGTCCCGTCCTCACCCCTCTTCCAGCTTTCTTTCTCCCCTCTTGCCTCCAGGTCTCCTCCTTGCTTCAATGAATCAGCTTGTAATTTGTCTGCTCATTACAGAACTGAATGCAATTTAGATTGTTTGCGCTTGATTTGTTGCATTGAATTAGTTGAGGGTACAAAATATCCCTCAAAGGAATGGGAAAATTGGTGAGTACAGCAGGGGGCTGAGAACGCAGCCTTGAGGTGCTCCCCTGCTGATTGTTATCAAATCTGACACATTTCCACCAATACGAACAGACTGTGGTTTGTAAATGAGGAAGTCGAGGATCCAATTGCAGAGGGATGCGCAGAGACCCAGTTCTGCGAGTTTGGTAACCAGCTTGGAGGGGATGATTGTATTAAATGCCAATCTGTAATCAATGAATAACAGCTTGACACATGAGTTTTTGTTGACCAAGTGGTCCAGAGCGGAGTGGAGGGCCAGCAAGATCACATCCACCGTTGATCTGTTGTGGTGGTAAGCGAACTGCAGTGGGTCCAGTTTTTAACCATATAATATAACCATATAACAATTACAGCACGGAAACAGGCCATCTCGGCCCTACAAGTCCATGCCGAACAAATTTTGTTTCCCCTTAGTCCCACCTGCCTGCACTCATACCATAACCCTCCATTCCCTTCTCATCCATATGCCTATCCAATTTATTTTTAAATGATAACAATGAACCTGCCTCCACCACTTCCACTGGGAGCTCATTCCACACCGCCACCACTCTCTGCGTAAAGAAGTTCCCCCTCATATTACCCCTACCCCCTCATATTACCCTTTTTGGCGAGGTGGGAGTTGATTTGCTCCATGATCCACCTCTCAAAGCACTTCATCACCACAGGCGTTAGTGCCACTGGTCGATAGTCATTGAGGCATGTCACCTTACTCTTCTTGGGCACTGGTATAATTGATGCCCTTTTGAAGCTGGTGGGAACCTAAGACCTCAGAAGTGAGAAGTTGAAAATGTCCGTAAAAACTCCAGCCAGTTGGTCCGCACAGGTTTTTAGAACACAACCGGGTATACCATCAGGTCCAGACGCTTTTCGAGGGTCAACCCCTCTGAAGGATTTCCTGACGTCGGCCTCTGTGACTGAGACTGAAATGCCATCACAGTGAATGGGGACTCGGGAAGGCACATCAGTATTCTCCCTATCAAAGCGTGCGTAAAACGCATTGAGCTCGTCAGGGAGTGATGTTTCGCCGACATTCGAGCTGCCTCCTGATTTTGCCTTGTAGGAGGTGATTGCATTCAAGCCCCGCCACAGCTGCTGAACATCTGTCTCGTCCTCCAGTTTGGAGCAGAAGTCCCTTTTGATGGCCTTACCAAGGTCGTATCTCGACTTCTTGTAGACCACTGGATCATCAGAGATGAATGCCCGGTGTCTGGTCTTCAGAAGAGTGCGGATCTCAAAGTTCATCCAAGGCTTCTGATTGGGAATCACTCTGAAGGTTTTTGTAGGATAAATCTGCCTTTGATTAAAATTTGAATAAATATAAAAGAAAAGGAAAGAGTTATTTCATTCCTTCAACTTCTACCATTCAATTAGACCATACTTGATCTCTGCCTCAGGTCTATTAACATACCTTTATACCATAACCCTAGTTGTTCCATCTCTGAAAGAAAATTCTAATATTAACTGTAAAAGTTTAATTGATCCATTATTCACAGCTTCCTTAGGAAGAACGGATTATGTTGACTCATCTTTGTGTGTTCAAACCACATCCTTGTTGTAAAACATGTAGCTATAATTTGTCCACAGCAGCCAAGGCATAAACCTAAAATGTTGGAGTGTAAAACAGAGCTAAAATAATGAGCGAGGTATTGCTGGTTGTTGCTGATGGTTTGGGCTTCTGCACATGTGTTGTCAGATGCATTCAGCATCATCTGTGTCCCACATGTGGAAGAGTGAATCAGTCAATTCACTCTGCACAGCGAGTCCAATGTCAGCTCCTTGTTTTGCTGAGAATCCCTGGCACCCTCCCTTACATCACGTGAGAGTTGGTGCAGGATCTGGTCCGCACTGATTTCATTTGGAACTGGAAAGCAAATGTTTAGATAGTAAAGGCAAGGTACTTTAACTATAAAAAAGCACACACACATTACATTAACAATATCAATTCTGTATTTTAAAAAAGAATAACTTATTTACTTCATTTTAATACATTTGAAAACTGTTGAATATAGTCAGAGTCATACAGCATGGAAACAGGCCTTTTGGCCTAATTTGCCCACACCAACCAACATATCCCATCTACACTAAAGATAGACACACAAAGCAGGAGAAACTCAGTGGGTATGACAGCATCACTGGAGAAAAGGAATAGGTGATGTTTCAGGTCGAGACCCTTCTCCATCTACACTAGCCCCACCTGCCTGTGTTTGGCCTATATCCCTCTAGACATGTCCTATGCTACGTGTCTAATTGCTTTTAAATATAAGAGATGTTTTTAAAAATAGTTTCTGTGGTTGACAAACCTAGGTATGCCGTTTGTTGCTGTGCAACATTCTTCAGAAGGAACATGAACATGCAGGGTCCAATCGCTGCACCAGTTTGTGTCTCCACTGTGGTTGTCATGTCACTGTCATGCCAGTGGCAGCACAAATTGACACTTCTTATCTGATCAGATTTATGTGTGCATTCTTATAAAGACACAAACGCCGACTCTCAGCCCATTAATTCCATGCCAGCCCCAGGGAAACAATCCCATAAGAATAACCCTCCCACCTCGTCTTCCTTTGCACCGTTACAGCTATCAATCAAGCCCATCAAATCCCCTTTGATGCTTTTTGTCATTAATCCACACTAAAAGTTAATTTATAGTTGCCAATATTTTGGCATAATCCCACCAACAAATTTATGGGATGTACTATGGACGTAAAGCACCCAGGTAAACCCACGCAGTCACTGAAAGAACAAACAAATCCACGGATAGAATCGAAGATCAGGATCAAACCCGGGTCCCTGGGGCTAGTTCCCTGTTGCACTAGTGTGAAAGGATTGTGAGTGGGTGGCAAACAAGATCTTGCCCCACATTGCATTTGTAATTTCATGTACTTCATTCAGCATCATTAAAATTATTTATTGGTACCTTTCCTCCTTGAACTCTTGTTTGTCTTTATAACAGACCAATGTATTTGTATTCATTCATCTTCTTTTTATTAATTAGAGACATTGAATCAGATAACAGGGTGGAACATCATTTGGAACTGTTGTGATTGTTCTGGTTCTCAGGAATAAAATGCAATTAAGTCACCATGAGGCTCAAACATCAGTTGTCCTGCTGGGCTAATTGGTAAGTGCAGATTAGACACCCTGTCTGAGCGTAGACAAATTAAACTCAAATGCCCCCTCCAGCTGCTTATGCATAACTTTTTGTAGGCATCTCAAGAGTATCATTAGATAGAGCCCTGGCAAAAAAATCTGCATCTTTAGCAAAAACAGATTACAGAAGGGAAATAAAAGAAAATGATGGCTTTTGCAGAAGTTAATCAGTTGTATTTTTGAAGCTTTGGCTATTTTTGATGCCTCATATTCTTTTTAGATATTCTTTATTATGTTTCTCTTGATACAAGGAGAAAAAAACACTATCATAATTCTATTAATTTTGTGTTATGCGGTCGTCATTCACATTGCAAATTCTTACAAGCTGGTCCCGAATCTAAAAATAGACACAAAAATGGGAAAGGAATCTACAACGTGTCTTCATTCAGAGCAAGGAAAATGAATTTGCATTTATATTGAACTTTTCACATGTTTAAAATGTTACAAAGTGTGCTGCAGCCAATGAATACATTTATTCGGATTGGTGCCCATTATGGTAGTGGGCAATTTTGAAACGGTGAGGGCCTTCAAATAGCAATGAGATGCCTAACTAGATAATCCTCTCCCATGTTATTGGCTTAGTGATAGTGGTTGCCCAGGGTGCCAGTCGATCTTCCCTTCATTTTCTCAACAAATCTGAGTTCATACCTAACCAAAGTGTCACAAATCTGCTTGAAGATTCCATCTAGAAAGAAACAGTCACAGGCAACATCCCTTCAATACGGCACTGAAGCGCAAGGCCAAGATATGTTCTTAGGTCCATCGAAAAATAATGATAGATATAAAACAACAGGAGGCTTAAATCCAAACTGTAAACTGTATGAAGGTTAGTCATTAAAAAAAAGTCATAATCCACACTTTAAAGTGTATTCTGTGTCACAGTTGCAAAGTATCCTTTCACCAAAGGGCATGATTTACAACAGTTGCAGTATTATTTCATGTTGCTAGTGAGTACTAATTGGTGTATTCAGAATTTATGGATGCCGTATTGTGACTATGATCTCTCTGGATTGCAATGGTGTGTATGAGAAGTTCCAGCGGCAGTCAATGAAAAGCCTTTAAACACATTTGATGCACTTTGAGCTCATGTCGCATGTGTATGAATCTGTTAGCTCTGTAATAGATTTCAAAAGAAGTAGGAACTCACTAAATATTGACAACACAGGTGTGATGGCAAAAAAAGGAGAACAACTGATAATTTGTCAAGGACATCAAGTGACTGTATGTTTGCATTCTACAGTGAGATGGTGAAGCTCATAATTAATGTGTCACGTTTGGGATGCAAAAGCTACTCGATCAGAGAGATTACCCGTAAATATTCTTACAAAATGCTGGAGTAGCTCGGTTTTCTTGCAACATGCTGGAGCAGCTTAGCAGGTCATGCAGCATGGTAGAGAACATGGATAAACATAGAAAATAGGTGCAGGAGTAGGCCATTCAGCCATTTGAGACAGCACCGCCATTCAATATGATCATGGCTGATCATCCAGAATTAGTACCGCATTTTTGCTTTATCCCCATATCCCTTGATTCCGTTAGCCCTAAGAGCTATAAGAGTTATAAGAGCTAATAGACTAAGTGGGACCTGTGGGGTCCCTGTCACACAGGAGGCTTGGTCCCACAACGAAATATTCCACCACTCACCCATAGCCCCCAACTGCACAGGCACAGCTTATTTCCACTCATCCCTAGCACTCTCTCCCCCTCCCTCTTCTTTCCCCTCCCCTCCCCAAAATCCCTCCCTCACCTCTCCCCTCTTCTTTACCTATCCTCAGTCACTCTCTTCCTCCCTCCACAACTCTTCTCTCTTCCCTACCCCCTCCTGTCCCTCAATCCCCCACTTCCCCACTCCTCACCTATCCCTATCCTCCCCACTATTCCTCCTCACCCCCCCACTGTCCTCCTCTCCCTCTATTCCCAACTCCCTACCTCCCTCACTCCCCCCTCCTTTCCCTCTATTCCTCCTCTCCCTCTATTCTCCCTCCTCCCCCACTCTTCTTCCTCACTTCTTCCCTCTTCTTTACCCTCTCCTCCTACCCTCCCTCATTTCTCCGTTCCCCTACCTTCAGTCACTCCCTTCCTCCATAAATCCTCTCCCCTCCCTACTCGCCCTCTATCCCCTCTCCTCCCCCACTCTCCCTCCCCAGGCTTGCGAGGTTGACACTCCTCACCCTTCTTGCGTGCCCCGGAGGAGCATCAGCCATATCATCGACTTGGTCTGAAAGCACCAGCAGCTACGGTCCACGCTGTGCGGTGGGGGGGGGGGGGGGGGGGGGCAGAGAGCTTGGACAAAAGACAGGCGAGTGCCATGGGGGAGAGGGGGGTATCATGGGGAGGGGGGCAGGGGCCAACGAGGAAGATCAGAGGGGAAGGGGCTGGAGCTGCGGGGCATTGTGTTGGCGATGCATTTGAGACTCACAGCGGGCGCTGGACACTCTCCTCCGCTGGGATAAGATTCCCTGCTTTCCGTTTGCCGATATCTCCCGCGTCGGGCTGCTTGTGATCCCTCTGAAAATTGTGTTTGGTTGGAGACTTCCACTGGCCACCCACAGCATCCCTCAGCTCCAGTAAAGACGCAATGGTGCAGGAAGGGGCGGATCGTCCCGTGGAGTGACAGGAAAAGAGACCAATCCGCGTGGCACTGACTGGAAGGAGATGAGATGGATCTGCTCACGCGTGGTTTTTTAAAGATTTTTAAACCTCGCTAACTTTTCCAATATGCCACCGATCGGAACAAAACTTGTTGCACTTTCAGCACAGGAGAACGGTGAGTGAGCTGACGTAAAATCGTAGCGCTATCACTTACTGTTTTTGTGCAAATAGAAGAAACAAGCAAGAGCACAAGATGACAGACAGACAGAGAGAGACAGAGACAGACAGAGACAGACAGAGACAGACAGAGACAGACAGACAGACAGAGACAGAGAGAGACAGACAGAGACAGACAGAGACAGACAGAGACAGACAGAGACAGACAGAGACAGACAGAGACAGACAGAGACAGACAGACAGACAGACAGACAGACAGACAGACAGACAGACAGACGATGTTTTGAGTCAGGAGCCTTCTTCGGACTTTCTCTGATGGGAAGGAGAAAGCTGGAAGTGTGGGGGTGGGAAAAAGCCTGGCAAATGTTAGGTGGGTACAGGTGAGGGCCCCATCTGGATACTAACCCATTTCTCCCTTTCCCCTTTGCCCTGTCAGCATCCTTCCTCCGACTTTACATGTTATGCCTCTTTTCCCTTTTATGTCCTATTCCGACTACCCTATTGTCTTTTCATCTCTGGCCTTTGTTCAACCATTTGTCAATCAAAACACCACTCACCTGTAAACACATATCACTTACCAAGCTTAGTCCAACCCCCACTTCTCTTCCAGCTTCCTCTCCCCTATCATAACCAATCGGACAAAGGGACACTACCTGAAATGTCACTTATCCACGTTTTTCAGAGATGCTGCCTGATCCATTGGTGTACTTCAGCACTGCGTCTAAATTTGCAAAATCAGTTTGTCTTGTTTATATGAATAAAGGAATATAGTGTAGCACATGTAATATATTTATTGTTGGGTTAAAAATTTTACCACAATTGTATCATTTGACCATTTGGGCTGCAACAATTGCTGGGGAGAATTGAAGAACATCTGTGAAGAGGCCTTGAATAAATTAGGTACAACTTCCTTGTGCTTCTGGTTTCTCACATGTACTAGTCTATGCACTTTACAATAGGTTTTTATCAGAGGTTACAAGATCACTGACAAGCACTAGAACAATGCAGGAAAAATGTCCCTGATGCTGGGGGAGTTCAGAACCAGGGCACCCTTTAAGGATAAGGGTGGGCCATTTAGGAGGAAAAACCTTTTCACCCTGAGAGTTGTGAATCTGTGGAATTCTCTGCCATAAAAGGCAGTGGAGACCAATTCACTGGATATGACAAGTAAAATGGATGAAGGGGTGCCAGTGAATGTGATGTCTCTAGACTTTCAGAAAGCATTTGATAAGGTCCCGCATGGGAGACTGGTGACTAAAATTAGAGCACATGGTATTGGGGGTAGGGTGTTGACATGGATAAAAAAATTGGTTGGCAGACCGGAAGCAAAGAGTAGGAGTGAACGGGTCCTTTTCAGAATGGCAGGCAGTGGCGAGTGGAGTGCCGCAAGGCTCGGTGTTGGGGCCGTAACTGTTTACCATATATATTAATGATTTGGAAGAGGGATTTAGGAGCAACACTAGCAAGTTTGCGGATGACACAAAGCTGGGTGCCAGAGTGAGCTGTGAAGAGGATGTTAGGAGGTTGCAGGGTGACCTGGACAGGTTGAGTGAGTGGGCAGATGCGTGGCAGATGTAGTATAATATAGATAACTGTGAAGTTATCCACTTTGGTGGCAAAAACAAGGGGGCAGATTATTATCTCAATGGGGTTAGGTTAGGTAAGGGGGAGGTACAGTGAGACCTGGGCATCCTTGTACACCGGTCACTGAAAGTTAGCTTACAGGTACAGTAGGCAGTGAAGAAAGCTAATGGAATGTTGGCCTTCATAACAAGAGGATTTCAGTATATGTGTAAAGAGGTTCTTCTGCAGTTGTATAGGGCTCTGGTGAGACCACATCTGGAGAATTGTGTACAGTTTTGGTCTCCTAATTTGTGGAAGGACATCCTTGTGATTGAGGCAGTGTAGTGTAGGTTCAGGAGATTGATCCCTGGGATGGTGGGACTGTCATAAGAGGAAAGATTGAAAAGACTAGGCTTGTATTCACTGGACTTTAGAAGGATGAGAGGATATCTTATAGAAACATGTAAAATTATGTTTCAAGCTGGACAAGCTAGATGCAGGAAAAATGTTCCCAATGTTGGGCGAGACCAGAACCAGGGGGCCACAGTCTTAGAATAAAGGGTAGGTCATTTAAGACTGAGGTGAGAAAAAACTTTTTCACCCAGAGAGTTGTGAATTTATGGAATTCCCTGCCACAGAGAGCAGTGGAGGCCAAATCACTGGGTGGATTTAAGAGAGAGTTAGATAGAGCTCTAGGGGCTAGTGGAGTCAAGGGATATGGGGAGAAGACAGGCACGGGTTATTGATAGGGGATGATCAGCCATGATCACAATGAATGGCGGTGCTGGCTCGAAGGGCCGAATGGCCTCCTTCTGCACCTATTTTCTATGTTTCTATATATTTAAGAGCAAATTAGATTTACTGTAGCTCTTAGGGCTAACAGAATTAAGTGATATGAGGAGAAAGCAGGAATGGCTACTGATTTTGGTTGATCAGCCATGATCATATTGAATGGCAGTGCTTGCTCGAAGGGCTGAATGGCCTACTCCTGCAACTATTTTCTATGTTTCAATGCTTTTAACAATGCACTATGAAATAATCATCAACACAAGTTATACAGGGACACCATAGATAAAACTGATTCAGATGCTGCAAGTTACTAATCTCTGCTGATGTCAAGTTTGTAAGTTGCTTGCAAATCTGATAAAAAATAATGTTTCAGATTGACACACAGTTCCTGGAAAGAAATGGGGTGGTAGAAAAAGTCAAACCTCCCCTATATTACGAAAGCTTAATTCTTTTTGGCAAATCATAGAGGCAAGACATTAATTCTTTCTATCTTCATACTAGAAGATATGACAAAAAGTCTATGAAATTAATTTGCAACAGAATATTACTTACGAAACTTGTAATACAGCAGTACAACTGGTAGAGCTGCTGCCTCACAGAGCCGCAAATCTGGTTTTGATCCTGAGCTCGGATGTTGGCTGTGTGGAGTTTGCATGTTCTCCCTGTGACCATGTTCTCCCTATAACCTTGGGTGCTCTGGTTTCCTCCCACATCCCAAAGATATGGGCATTTGTAGGTGAATTAGCCTCTGCAAATTGCCCCTAATGTCATGGAAGTGGATGAGAAAGTGACATAACATGGAACTATGTTGGATGATTAATGGTCAACGTGGACTTGGTGAGTCGAAGGGCCTGCTTCCATGCTGTATCTTTAAATCAATCAATTAGGTAACAAAAACTGAATACATTTTTACAAGTCCCAAAGTACCAATTCATGAAATAATTACTTAATGAAATAATCATGATTCTTAATGAAATAATCATGATTCATATTAAATTAAAATGCTTGGGAAGGAACTGTAGATGCAAATGCAACTGCATATTTCGCTTGGGCAGCTTACAGCCCAGTAGTATCAATATTGATTTCTCTCACTTCTCATAGCCCCGGCATTCCCTCTATCTCTATCCCTCCCCCACCCAAGTCACACAAGCTTCTCGTTTTCACCCTACAAACAGCTAACAATGGCCTGTTTCTTTTATCATCGTTACTTTTTTGCATATCTTTTATTCAATGTTCTTTATCTCTCTACATCATCATCTCTATCTTTTGTTTCCCTTATCCCTAACCAATTTGAAGAATGGTTTCATCCCGAAACATCACCCATTCCTTCTCTCCAGAAATGCTGCCTGTCCTGCTGGGTTACTCCTGATTTTTGTGTCAAACTTAATTAAAAGCTTTTAATTGCTTCTATATGACTCAAAAATGATCGGTACAAAGCAGAAACTCTTCTTTCTTATTGTCAGTACAAGCTCAGTATACTCGGTTGGTTCAATTCAAAACCTATGCATTAAAAAACATAAAATCACCAGCTATGGCTGACTGGAAACCTGTAATAAGTTACAGATCTGGTGACAAATTGTTTGTTAACTTATAATACTTATTACTACAGCATTTGAAATATTAATTTCATTACAAGCTACTTCCAGTCTCTGATATTCCACCACACAACTTATTTTTCTTCTATTGCTAGCATTCACCGTATTGCTTTATTTGTTCACTGAACTGTGTGAAGATGAATGTTATGTGTATTGAATTAAGCACCAATGAAATCTAAACTACTCTTCCATAATCCTCATTGCATATATCTTTGAATATTATCTTTGATTTTTATGGTTCTCCATTAAACATTGGGTGATTATGCAACTGAGAATACAAAACATTTAAAAAACTGAGCATGATTTCCCCAGGCTGTTGTAAATTTAATGATGCATGGATCAAGAAAAATATGGATTCCAACACTGAAAGTGAACAAAAGTAGCTGTGTTAGTTCTGAAGAAAAAATACAATGCCCTGCAATAGGTTTACAGATGTATCTTTTTTACTGAGTGGCTTTGTTATATGCACTTTATGAAGGATTATATTCTATTACAGATATGAAGCCCTCAAGCAGAGTTTTCTGCTTGCAAACTGGACTCGTGGCCATTATTTTCGCAATATTTCTGTACAATATAATTTAAATGATGGTAGTGTAATCTATTGCTTGTAAACCGATTTTAATGTGCTTTACCTCTTTAGCCAATACAAATTACAGTGACATTGTCTACCCTGACAGGTGGCCATACTTTTATTTTCCCTTATCTCCTGCTGTCTCTCTGATTTCATGTAAATGTTTTGTTGCCTGGTGTATTATTTAATGCCAATGAGAAAGCCATGGGAGTATTTTAAGACCATTTCTCATTGTTATTTAATAATGAAATTATAAATTGGCAGCAATAATTGTTTCTGGCACTCTCCCTCAGCTTTTGTAATTCCTTCAGCTTCTACAATGGAACTACATTATCACAATTCAAATTAACTTGTATCTGAATAGAGTACAACACTGGATGGGTAGGATGGAACTGGTTTAAACAGAAGTGAGACATAAGAAGCTGTAGTGACTCTGTGGGACAGACAGCATCTCTGGACAGAAGGAATGGGTGACGTTTTGAGTCAAGGCCATTCTTCAGACTGGTTAGGGATATGGGAAACGAGAGATATAGACGGTGATGTGGAGAGATAAAGAACAATGAATGAAAGATATGCAAAAAGGTAACAATGATAAAGGAAACAGGCCATTGTAAGATGTTTGCAGGGTGAAAACACGAAGATAGAGCGACTTGGGTGAGGGAGGGATAGAGAGAGAGGGAATGCCGGGGCAACTTGACGTTGGAGAAATCAATATTCATATCACTGGGCTGTAAGCTGCCCTAACAAAATACGAGATGCTCTTCCTCTAATTTGCCTTTAGCCTCTCTCTGACAATGAAGGAGACCTAGGACAGAAAGGTCTGTGTGGGAATGGGAATGAGAATTAATGTGTTCAGCAACCGGGAGATCGGGTAGGTTCAGGTGGACTGAGCGAAGATGTTCCAGCAAAGCGATCATCCAGTCTACGTTTGGTCTCATCGATGTATAAGAGTCCACATTTTGAACAATGGATACAGTAGATGAGGTTGGAGAAAGTGCAAGTGAATCTCTGCCTAACCTGGAAGGACTGTCGGGGTCCCAGGACAGAGTCGAGGGAGGAGGTATAGGGACAGGTGTTGCATCTTCTGCGGTTACAGGGGAAGGTACCTGGGAACGGGCTGGTTTGGGTGGGAAGGGATGTGTTAACCAGGGAGTTGCGGAGGGAATGATCTCTGCGGAAGGCGGAAAGGGGTGAAGATGGGAAAATGTGGCTAGTGGTGGGATCCCGTTGGAGATGGCGGAAACTTTGGAGGATTATTACGGGAGTGGTGGTGGTGCTGGCTCGAAGGGTCGATTGGTCTACTCCTGCACATTGAATGGCAGTGCTGGCTTGAAGGGCCGAATGGCCTACTCCTGCAACTATTGTCTATTGAGTGCAGCGTAGGTTCACAAGGTTAATTCCCGGGATGGCGGGACTGTCATATGCTGAGAGACGGAGCGGCTGGGCTTGTATACTCTGGAATTTAGAAGGATGAGAGGGTATCTTATTGAAACATATAAGATCATTAGGGGGTTGGACATGCTTGAGGCAGGAAACATGTTCCTAATGTTGGGGGGAGTCCAGAACCAGGGGCCACAGTTTAAGAATAAGGGGCAAGCCATTTAGAACGGAGATGAGGAAACACTTTTTCACACAGGGAGTTGTGAGTCTGTGGAATTCTCTGCCTCAGAGGGCGGTGGAGGCTGGTTCTCTGGATGCTTTCAAGAGAGAGCTAGATAGGGGTCTTAAAGATAGCGAAGTCAGGCGATATAGGGAGAAGGCAGGAACGGGATTCTGATTGTGGATGATCAGCCATGATCACATTGAATGGTGGTCCTGGCTCGAAGGGCCGAATGGCCTACTCCTGCAACTAATGTCTATTGTGTATTGTCTATTTTCTATTGTCTATTATGTGTTGTGGCAGCAATTTCAGAGGATTTTGTGTTGCTAGGCACTAGATAGGCTTTATGGACTGTGTCAGCTAATAGGTCTTGTGTTTTATCAATTACCACGGAGTCAATTTATGCTGAGATTCAAGACTGGCCAATTAACAGAATAATATGACCAAATATTGTTCATCATGCTTCATTTCTCAGTTTACCCGACTGTCAAATAAATACTCCATCAACCATTTATATTTCTATTGTGCAAGAATTAAAAAAATAATATTCAAATCAACACAGAATTTTATCCTGCTCTGGAAAGATTTTGGACAACCATAAATATCAAGTAATAAAGACAGAACATACAAAAGACTATTAAAGATTGCAGTGATAGGGCATACATGGGTCATATCAGACATGTTGCAACAAAATTCAATTGACTCTAGCTGTATTAGATTTTTTTTCTAAATGCTCTGTCACACAACTTCCTGATAACCTTAGATGTCGACATTATTTACAAAGGCCACAAGCATATCTAAAGTGGGAAATGGAAATGTCACATTGGTGACGTGGGCTGCTCTTCTGAGACTGAGATTAAGGCAGGACTGTGGAACAGAACAGCGGGTGTTCTACCCGACTTAATATAATAATTCTTCATGGTGAAAACCAGTGGAAATTAAGTGCCTTATAGATACGAGTTTAAAGGGTAGATGGAGCTTGAAATGGGGGCAACACAAATATCATTTAATTTGGTCTTGGTCAGGGAATCACAGGTACAACAAGTATGCAGTACAGCAGTTCTCTGTGTTTCTCTTTCATCGTTGGTGATTTACAATCTTATAAATCCTATCTAATTTGGCAGCATTTTGCCAGGTATTAGTTGCCCTGCTATGTAATGTACTAAGGAGCCAGGCCATAAATTCTCTGACAACTCTTCTGTTTTTACTTTTGAATTTCAAAATTGCCTTCTTATGCACCATATTCAAATGCCATCAGTTTAATTTAGTTTATTGTCACGCGCACCGAGGTACAGTGAAAAGCTCTTTTTGCATGCTGACCTATCAGCAGAATGACAATACATGATTGCAATCAATGCATTTGCAGTGTATAGGTACATGATAAGGGAATAACGTTCAGTGCAAGGTAAAGCCAGCAAAATCTGATCAAGGATAGTCTGAAGGTCATCAAAGAGGTAGATTGTAGATCAGTTGCCTGTACCTGCTGGGAACAAACTGTCCCTGAATCTGGAGGTGTGCGTTTTCACACTTCTACAACTTTTGCCTGATGGGAGAGGGGAGAAGAGGGAGTGGCCAAGGTGCGACGTCCTTGATTATATTGCTGGCCTTGCCGAGGCAGCGCGAGGTATAAATGGAATCTATAGAAGGAAGGTTGGTTTGTGTCATTTCAACACGTTTCCCTATGTCATCTTGATGAATTCAAAGCCCAATATGATATTGAACATTATTTCTGCTGTCACTGGCTCCATGCCCACTTCTTTGACCAGGAGTATTTGTTTCACCCCAGATTGTGAAACCTTTCTCCCACCACCAGAATTCCCAATCCACCAGGATACTATGCACCACACTCACCCTCTGTAAAATCCAAATGCTAACTGCCAACGAGGTATTGGTGGACCTGATTTTTCTAATTCAAACCTGATGGCAAGGGCGGTGCTGTTATGGGTCTACCAGGGGCCAAAATATGAGCTCTCAGACACTTCGCTTTACCCCTCTCCAGACCATTACCCCACCACCAATCAATTTTCATCTCCATCCCACATTAAGAGATTCTGAGGGCTCATTACTTCTTCATTGAACATAAACATAACAGGTCCCCCACCACCGACATGCCCTTCTGATCTGGCTAATTCTGTTTGATCCTGTTCTCACATTGACCAACGCCTCCTTTAACCCCATTCATTTTTTCTAGACTTTGTAACTTCTGTAACTTGAAGCGGCTTAAGTTATGCCTGTCTTTCTGTGAGGTTGGTGGAGCAGAGTTTGTCATTATTTGGTTCTGGCCGTCTCCATCTTTGAGTCTGAAGAAGGGTTCTGACCCAAAACATCACCTAATCCTTTTCTCCAGAGATGGTGCCTGACCCACTGAGTTACTCCAGTATTTTGTGTCTAACTTAGGTATAAACCAGCATCTGCAGTTCCTTTCTACACAGGCTCTCTCCTGCAATTTTATTTCCTGTCCATCCAGGCATACTGCAGCCTTTTGGAATTGAATTCCACATCTTCTGGTAACTCACTTTTTATGTCTATGTCCAAACTGGTCACTTCTGCTGCAGACTGTCCATCTGTGATATTGGCTTATTTTGTTCTCTCTGTTGATGAGCCCATCCTGCTGGCATGGGCCACATCTCTGGTGTTGGCAACAGATACCATAAATTAAGATTGTATGGAGGGGAAGGGGGGGCTGGACAAATCATGACTGGCAATGCATTACCTCAGGCAAGGGGGTTTCCTGAAAGGTAGATTGTTGGGCAAAGGTTAGAGGTTAATATTGGCCAAATAAAAGATGTCACATTGAATGGTGGTCCTGCATCGAAGGGCCGAATGGCCTACTCCTGCAACTAATGTCTATTGTGTATTGTCTATTTTCTATTGTCTATTATGTGTTGTGGCAGAAATTTCAGAGGATTTTGTGTTGCTAGGCACACTAGATAGGCTTTATGGACTGTGTCAGCTAATAGGTCTTGTGTTTTATCAATTGCCACTGAGTCAATTTATGCTGAGATTCAAGACTGGCCAATTAACAGAATAATATGACCAAATATTGTTCATCATGCTTCATTTCTCAGTTTACCTGACTGTCAAATAAATACTCCATCAACCATTTATATTTCTATTGTGCAAGAATTAAAAAAATAATATTCAAATCAACACAGAATTTTATCCTGCTCCAGAAAGATTTTGGACAATCATAAATATCAAGTAATAAAGACAGAACATATAAAAAACTATTAAAGATTGCAGTGATAGGGCATACATGGGTCATATCAGACATGTTGCAACAAAATTCAATTGAATCTAGCTGTAAATAAAATATGTCACAAAATGGAGGATCTCTGTATTTGCAGGGACTGCTTGGCCTCTTTTTGTGAAAGTTTCAAGCTGGGAGGCACAGCTCCAAGGAGTCTGGACCCTAGATGGAAGTTGAGGATAAGGTGAGGGCCAGATGTCCTTCCTTTTGTTAATATGTATGGGGGGTTTGCAGAAGAGCTGAGCATGTCTGCAAATGCATGATTAGGATTGGTTAAAGGGGGGGGGTGTGTATAAAGGTAATGTTAATTATGTTGCAGAGTGTTTGGGCTGTTATCTGATGATTGGTTAAAGTGTGGAGTCTTGTTCAAATTGTTTATACATCCTGGGGGAAATGTTTCTTTACTTTGCACCCCCCCCCCCCACTTCTGGAGGTACACTTGGGACTGTGTGACTGTCTGGAGGTGTCTGAAGGGCTTGGACAAGTAGAAACAAAGATCGGACCCGTGGTTGGTTGGATATCATATAGGAAGTTTGTGTTTGGAAAGAATAAAGAATAGTTGATCCAGTGCTTGACTCAGTGTTTTACTGAACTAGACTAAGCTAGATGAGACTAGACTAGGACTAGCTGTAGGAGCACAATTACAGTGATAGAAACAGGTGCAAGCCCAAAAGGGATGCATAGTTGTGAACTGTAAAGCTTGTTGAAGAATTTTTGGTAGAAGGGATGAAGGAGGGGAGGGGGTGTCAGAAACCAGTGCAAGGTCACAGTCAATGTCCGGGTGCACGGAGTTGGAGGGAAAAGTAAGGGGGTGGGGAGGTTTAGTAAGGGGGTGCAGGGTTGGGAGGGTGGGGGGGGGAGAAAGAGGTAAATAAAAGGGGAGAGGGTAAAGGGAGGCATTTGTAGAAATTACCTATAATTGGAGAACTCAATGCTCATAATGCTGGGTTGTAAGCTACTCAAGCGGAATATGAGATGCTGTTCCTCCAGTTTGTGTGTGGCCTCACTGTGGCAATGGAGGAGGCAGAAAGGCCAGTTTGGGAATGGGAAGGGGAGTTAAAATGGTTAGAATCTGGGAGATCCCACAAGCCTTGGGGAGCGAACGCAAGTGTTCAGTCCGGTGGCTGCGGACTCTAAGCTTGGTTTCACCAATGTATAAGAATCCACGGCGGGATTCACGGATACAGTCTGTAAAAGGGAATTAGCTAATTTCTTGAACAAAAGAACTGCCGGACCACAAGAAAAGGGTCAGCTACTGGAATGAATTGCATTATGAAAGACCCGCATACGTGGAGTGAATTTAAATGCTCTAATGATCCCTTAACCCTAAAATTCTGTAAATTCCACCTAATACTGTTTTGCCCACTCACCCATGTCATGTTCTACATTAGAAAGTTAGGTGGAAACATGGTTACATTGCTCCCTAAATCTTCATCCAAGTCATTTATATATGCTGTGCAAAGTTGATACCGTACTACAAATACCTGGGAATACTTGCAATATCCTGTTAAAAAGTAAATATTCCTTTGTGTCTCAATAGTATTGTCACCTGTTGAGACAGTTGGTAGTTTCGTCTTATTTAACACAAAAAATCTACATTTAAACTACAGTGCCAAATGGAAGCAGCATTTCGTACTGCCCACACTCCAACGACCAGGTTTGATTCAGAATAGGTGCAATCCATGTGGTGTCTGAATCATTTCCCAATGACGGCATGGGCTTCCAACAGGTCATGGAGGAATTGAAAATGGCCCCTTCGGCCCAAAATACCCAAATAACCCCATTACACTAGTCCCGTCATCCTGCATTTGACCCACATCCGCCTATACCTTTCCTATCCATGTATCTCTCCTAATGTCTTTTAAATGTTATAGTACCTGCCTCAACTACATCCTCTGGCAGCTTGCTCCATATACCCACCACTGTCTGTGTGAAAAAGGTGCCCCTCATGTTCCTATTACATTTTTCCTGTCCAGCTTCCTCCCATGTCTAAAAGCTGTACTGGTAGATTAATTGCCTTCTGTACATTTCTCCTTAGTCTAGGGCAGTGGTTCCCAACCTTTTTTTGGCCATGCCCCATCTAATCACCTCTAAAATCCTGATGCCCCCACCCCCCCCATGTGGTGATATATAATTCTTATTGTTTAAAAAGTGAACTCCGTTTCAGCTGAAGAAGCTTAAAACGCCAATACCTTGGTTGTAATAACTACACAATAAAGACCTTTTTTACCCCCAAAAAATTATTTACTCAAAATAACATCTGAAACATAAACTACATATGTTTACCTGATGGAAAATCCTAAAAAATAAAAATCGAAAATTTGGACCCAGACCTCAGTCGCGCTCAATTGCCCCCCTTAAAAATCAAATTGCCCCCTGTGGGGCGTACGCCCCACGTTGGGAACCACTGGTCTAGGGTAACGGGTAAAACAAATCAAAAAAGTTATTGGAAAGAATAACTTGTAGGCCTTAGGGGAAACAAAGAGAGGAGGTATAGGTGTTTTGGGATTGCTTACTGGGAGGCAGCATGGACCAAATCAGCTGTACATTGTGACCTCCTTGTGTGTCATAATGAAAGAAGAAAGCAGTCTTTCAAATAGGGAGTCTTTTGAATGGGAGAATATATCGAGGTTCCATGTCTCTCAGACATAGATTCCATACATGAAGAAAAGTGTCCAAACAAATATTTCTCCCTCAATCACAATCAATAAAATTGATTCTCTAATCAAATACAAACAGAAAATGTTGAAAACACCATTATGCCTTCCACTCCCCTCCCCACCTTTCTAACATTTCAGAGGAACCATTCCCTTCAAGATTCCCTGGTTCTGATGCAATGTGCCTCTTACAGAGGATGAGATACATTTCCTTGCTGACTTTGAGCCTTATCAGGACAGTACAGAAGCCCATAGACTGATGTGTCGGAGTGAAAACGTATCAGATAATTAAAGTGTCGTGCACCAGAAGCTTAGGATCACTGCATGCATAGAACATAGGTGCGTTGCAGCTGATGTGTTTGGTTCCTTCAGTGCAGAGGAGACCATACTGTGTATGCAGTATCTCAATCAAACATTCTTCCTCTTACAGTACTTTCCAATGGAGACTGTAGGAGAGGCAAGCCCTGTCCTTTTGCCTCTACTTTACCCGTCATCCGGGTACACAAACTGCCCTTCCAGTTCAGCCAGTAATTAACCTGCAATTCTTTCAACTATATGTATTGAATTCAATATTCACAACTTGATCAGTGATGCTTGTGGACAATATTGCAATATAGAGAAGGTCTGTGGCAAAAAAATAAATATTCCTCTGCAGGGACGGTGGTTCACTTTGTGGTGGGGTTTGCTGCTTCTTTTACTGAGAGTTACGAATGGAGTTTATAGCTTGCACTTTTTTTATAACTGATCTCTGTCACTGAAAAATGTCATTTGATGCACACCTAATAATTGTAACGGGTATAGCTTGGACCCAATAGCAGCACAGAATCAGGCAGGTATAATTGGTCATGAACTTTATTACGATACTGTAACACAGAGTAGTAACACAGGAATAGGTACACCGTACTCACACAGAGGCCCAGGATTGAGCGAGGGTTCCGAAGAGGGGCAGGCAGGAGACGTAGTCGGGGTAGCGGAAGGTCGGGTAACCAGGAGATCCAACACACGATGCAAACAAACCAGCGAGGGACAGACAAAAGGAGAGTCGAAGCCAGGCAGGAAGTCGAGGAGCCGTTGCAGGGATACACCAAACAGCCCAGGAGAGAGGCAGACAGAAACCAGGAGGTACGGGACAAAGGCCGTGGTCGGGGACAGAAGGCTGAGGTGATATCCGGGAAGACGACAGGACGGAATGGTCAGGGGCAGGCAGGCAGGTTCGAATCCGTGTAGTCAGTCGGGAAATCGCTGGAGAGTCTTGCATGAATGCTGAGAACAATCTGGCATTGTGTGAACGGTGAGGAGAGTCTATATACCGGGTTAATTGGTGATCAGAGGCAACTGAGTGCAACAGGTGAGGAGAGTTGGGCTGATGAGAGGGGAGTGGCAGGCAGGTGAGGAGAAGGAGAGACCGGTGGAAAAGTACTGGGAGGTGAAGTGGATGAGAATGAGGAGAGGGCAGACTGTGACAATAATGAGCAAATGTCAGGGCGAATGGAGTCATGGTTATTTTTCGTTAGTTGTTAATTAATCCAGGAATGACCAGTGTGATCTTAAGTGTACAAAGGCATATGTAATTATGTGTGAATTGCACGTTAAAAAAACATTTGTGGTGACCATTATCTGCTAAGAATGGGGACATTGAAAATACCATGTTCCATAACTTCACCACTCATAAAGCCAGCTGCTCCAGAGAGGTATAATTATTGCATAGCACCTCATCATCTCAGTGGTAATTAGATCAAATAATTTCCTCCAGGGCAAAAATGAATTCTGAAGTTAAACACGGTATCTTGATCTTTTTTTCTTTCCTTAATGTTTCAGGAGAAATTTTAATTAAATTTGACTGACAAATAAAAAATAATTTAAATAGAAAGAGACAGCAAGATATTGTTCTTCAGATTTTTTTAATATTACTTTGTGGCTGAGGTTATTGTGAAGATAGATTATCCTGTCATTTCATTTGCTGTACATGTCCCAATGATTGTGTGAAGACACTAACTAACATGATTTATATTTACTGAAAAAAAATCAAATTTTCCACACGTTTTATGATGAAGCCGGAGTACTTAATTATTTTGTAGCAGCGATCAAAATAAGTAACCATGAAGTTTCTATGCACTTGACAAATACTTCTATTCTTTGCTGTTGCTCCTAACTAATGACAGCGCCTTGGTGTTGTACAAATAGCTCGATTCTGTGCCAGCATCAAATACATAATACCAAAAATTGAAATCATGACCAAATAGATTACATTGGAAGTGCAACATTAATAATGTTGGGTAGTTTAATTGGTCTTCCTAACAGAGGTACGACAGATAGAACACCAAGCAGTATAACTAAATTGTCAATATCCTTCAGGGAGTATAATGTGCCATTATTATCCATTTAACCATTTCTAAGTGGCTCCAGTTCCACTAAGTGGTTCATTTTTAACTGTCCACTGAAGTAGTGACTTAACTATATCAAAGGAAAGGCCCATCCCCTAATTCAATGGACAGTACATTGATGTGCCAGCAATGCGTACAAGTCAGCAATGAACAACATTCAGATAAAAGGCTTTGAGCAACACCAAGCAATAAAATCATAGAAACATAGAAACAAAGAAAATAGGTGCAGTAGGCCATTCGACCCTTCGAGCCTGCACCGCCATTCAATATGATCGTGGCTGATCATCCAACTCAGTATCCTGTACCTGCCTGCTCTCCATACCCCCTGATCCCTTTAGCCACAAGGGCCACATTTAACTCCCTCTTAAATATAGCCAATGAACTGGCCTCAACTACCCTCTGTGGCAGAGAGTTCCAGAGATTCACCACTCTCTGTGTGAAAAAAGTTTTTCTCATCTCGGTCTTAAAGGATTTCCCCTCTATCCTTAAGCTGTGACCCCCTTGTCCTGGGCTTTTCCAACATCAGGAACAAACTTCCTGCATCTAGCCTGTCCAACCCCTTAAGAATTTTATAAGTTTCTATAAGATCCCCCCTCAATCTTCTAAATTCTAGCGAGTACAATCCAAGTCTATCCAGTCTTTCCTCATATGAAAGTCCTGACATCCCAGGAATCAGCCTGGTGAACCTTCTCTGTACTCCCTCTACGGAAATAATGTATTTCCTCAGATTAGGAGACCAATATTGTATGCAATACTCCAGGTGTGGTCTCACCAAGACCCTGTACAACTGCAGTAGAACCTCCCTGCTCCTATACTCAAATCCTTTTGCTATGATTAAATCTGGATAATACCAAATCTTAATTCCTTTGAAAATGGGCTAGGTTGGGGAAATTTATAGATCATTTTAATTCACCTTAAAATGGGATGAAAGACAGGCAAACAAAGATTATCAGTAACTACTTGAGGCCACCAATAATATAGCTATGCAAAACCTGCACATGAAACACAGGAAAGTTATTACCACTCATTTTCAGTACATTGTTGATTTTGTGTTGTGAAGTGCTTTCTTTCATTTCTGCTTTAGAGACCTGTAAATGCAAATTGGTGTTATAATATGTTAAATATTTCAATTGGTGGCTAACACAAGTGCTCTGCAAATGTGTGCTCAGTAATCAGGTACCAATGAATGAAATGCTCAGTTATAGCAGACTTAGGCTGTTTTGCCCAGTAAACTTCAAAGGACTGGTACATGTTGCTCTGAATACAAGATGGAAATGTTAGTACCAATAATCTTTAGGAGACTGAGTAAAATATTGATGATGGTGAAATATTGATACAATGCCATCCTCTGCAAAGTAGTCTGTTAAAAAATAGTTTAATAATATGAACATATCTCTCTGTTTTACAATAGAATATTAGAAGAGAAAGCAGGATAAGAGCATATTATCAAGTATATTCCAAGAAAAGGTCATTTCAATAAGTGTTAAAGTTGTATTCAACTGCTTGAATTCCTAAATCGAATTACAGTTTGATTCTGTTTGATTCTGTTGGCCCAGAGGGTAAAATGTGTACCAAGTTTTGAGCATTGGTTGTATTAATTCCTGCTAATGTAGAGTATTGTCAATGGCCAACTGTACTTATAAGCAAATCTCAAGAATACCATCCGAGATTTTCTTTTCTAAGTAGTTTCCAGTATGTGAAATGTATGTATATTATTTCCGAACTAAACCGCACAAAGGTGGTGATTGAAATGAAATGAATCCTCAATGTTGACTGACCTTTTCTGAAGTCAGATTTCTTTCTAATTAGAGTACAAATTATAAATCTGTTGAACAAGAAGTGAACTATCCTGTATGAAAGCCAATATTCTAATTCCTGGCAGTCCAAAAGACTGGTGACATTTTATTTTAATCTACGATCGCCATGGAAACACGGAAGGCATTCCCCTATGTATTTTTTGATGGAGCATACCAAAGTTAAAACGTCTTAGTAAATGCCAATGTTGGAAGCTTCAAATTTCTGACCAGTACAATCTCAATCCTCTATCCTATTGCAGTTCCCTGCACAGTGTTCAGATATCACTTTGGTGATTCTGAGTTAAAAAAGGATGCTGGCTCAGCTCCTAATTGAAGAATCCTTTGTTCATAACAGCTGGTCAAACTTTTGGTCTCAATGCTGTGATTTGTCCAGTGGGAGTAGTTCTCTTCAGATCCAGAAATGGCGAGGAGTATTAGCTGCAAGGGGAGTGACAAAGTCATGTGCAAATGTTCATCTCTGGATGAGAGGAATGGGCACCAGCTGGAGAGGCCTTGACATTAAACAGAACAATATTTGCCTAATCTACTCTCAATCCCTGTTTACATTCTTCAAATGATGAATGGATTAGCTAATGACTTGACCCCATGCCATGCCACTGTTCTTCCCATTAATATTTGCTAAACTGATCAAGTAGTTTGCGCTTTCCCTCTGCAAAATTCACAACCACAGATTTAAGATTCAACAAGCACAAAAAGTGAGAAAAGAAGAGATTGATCAACATCGCCAAAATGCTCAGTAAAATTTTTAGCTTCAGAGTTTGTTTTCTCATTCAGAGACTTCTTTATTTAAAGCATGATTAGTTATATCATAACCTAGTCGCAAAGACATATTATCTTGGATCAATGTGTTAAAATTCCATTTACCTATGCGGCAAAATCAAGGTATTATTACAAAGTAGTATGTGTTTAAGTTGTTGTTGGCTTACACATTGTTGCTTGGTGTCCAGTTGCAAAAAGGCACATCTTTTATTTCATTATTAATCTACTTTTGGCTAAAGTTCTGGCTATGCAATAATCAAGCATTGCTCGAAGACGTTCGACAACATTTAAATAGCCTTTAAATTTGACATATGTAATGACCCCAACATTAACATTGGCTGGGGAAATGCAAAATAAATAATTTTAAAAGGATGTAAACTTATTGTCAGCGATGAATGTGCAATGTTTCATAAATCAGCTAATGAAGCATTGGATTGAATATTGCAAGATCTTCAGCACAATAATCAATTAATGGGAAGTGTTATATTAAACACAATCAGTAATTACATGATGTCTTAAAGCAGATTAAAGAAACTGCACATGCTGGAATTTTGAGCAAAATACAAAGTACTGGATAACTCAGTGGGTCATTTCCCCCCCCCCCCCCCCCCCCCCCCCCCTCCCCTCCCCCTCCCACCCCCCCCACAGTTGTGTCAGACCCGTTGAGTTATTCCAGCACTTTGTGGTTTACTAGTTTTATATAAATGGAAAGAAAGAACATAAAGGTGGGCACCATGGTGGCGTGCTGGCCTAGTGGTGGAGCTACTGCCTTACTGTGCCAGAGACCCGGGTTCGATCCTGACTTGGAGTCCTTGTCAGTACGGAGTTTGTACGTTCTCTCCATGCCCTTTGTGGGTTTTCTCCAAGATCTTCAGTTTCCTTCCACACTCCAAGATGTACAGGTTTGTAGGTCAATTGGCTTGATATAAATGTAAAGCATCTCTAATATACGTGCATAGCGTTAGTGTCCGAGGATCGTTGGTCGGTGCGGACTCAGTGGGCCGAAGGGTACTGTTTCCGCGCTTTATCGCTAAACTAAACAAAAAATTATATGTGCCCAAATTAATTATTCCTTGAAAAAGAATATAATCATATTGCGTTCTTTCTCATGTTCCCTCTTCTTGAAGTCATCTAAATCTTGTCGTTCTGTCGCTCCACAAGTGTCTGTTATCTTGTTGTACCTCACTGTTCTTATGTGAGAGGCAAGAGAGTAAGTTCTGTCTACACCGTAACACTCAAATATGCTCCACATGCTGATGATTGCCTTAGGCCGATTATTACATGACTCTGAAAATTAAAAAATTATCATTTTTAAAAAATAGGATAAGTGAATAAGAACTTTCCACCAATAACATTATCAATGTTACTCTGGACAAGAAATAGTGAAATGTTTCCTCGCTCTGATGTCATTCAATGTCATTCCTGGAAATTATCTCTGACTTTACTTTTGACAAAAGGGGTGCAGTCTTCTTGAGTTATTGTAATGTGAGAATGTTTAAGCAGAGCCAAGTGTCTGATGATGGGGCTAGTCATTATATTATGTCAAATCTTCTATAATTGTGCTTGTCTGTGCATTGTTCATTTAATGTTTTCTTTAATTAATATCGTGCAGAAGGTTATGCTGGAGGGAAATGTTAAGCATTGTGTTTCCAAGAAGGGAATCTACATGGACACACATTCTATTAATGATTCAATTCAACTTTATTGTCATTGCACAAATACAAGTATAGGTACAACAAAATGCAGTTTAGCGTCAGGTAATAGTCATAGTGCAAGATAGTAGAAGTAAAAATAAAAATACAAAGTTGGCATACAATAAAAGTAAAAAATAAATTAAAAAAAATACTGGTTAACAATGTGTGGATTGTGGATGAATTAAAACTGATACATAGGCAGATAACTGTATACAAGTGGGAGAGTCTAAGGATGGCTAGCGTCGGGACTCTGAGTTCAGCAGTGTAATGGTGTTGTTGAAGTGAAAAAGCTGTTCCTCAGCCTGCTTGTGTGAGACCTGAGGCTCCTGTACCGCCTCCCTGATGGGAGGAGGGTAAACAGTCCATGGTATTTTGTTTTTAAGTTTAAAGATTTAAACCTCAAACCTTTCAAATTGAATATTGAAACAATTAATTTACTCAACAAGGTAAATTTAACATTTCTCATAAAGCATCATTTTCAAATCCAGAAATGCAATACTGGCATAAATATCTGTCAGTGATATTTTTTTTTGTTCAGTAACTGATATCCCTGCAATCCATGTACTAAATAAGGCAGATGTTTCTTGCAAGTCGGCATATATAGGGCGGCATGGTGGCGCAGCAGTAGAGTTGCTGCCTCACAGCACCAGAGACCTGGGTTCGATCCTGACCATCGGTGCTGTCTGTGTGGAGTTTGTACGTTCTCCCCATGACCTGTGAGGGTTTCTCCGGATGCTCCGGTATACTCCCACACTAGAAAGAAGTACACGTTTGTAGGTTAATTGGCTTCGGTAAAATTGTAAATTGTCCCTCGTGTGTAGGATAGTGTTAGTGTGTGGGGATCGCTGGTCAGTGCGGACTCAGTGGGCCGAAGGGCCTGTTTCTGCGCTGTATCTCTACATTAAAACAAAAACAATCATTAATTCAGCTTTCATCAACATGCTTTATTCGCTCAAATTAAAACTTCGCTGTTTGTATAAATGGATCTTTGCTGAATAAAGAATGCTTAAGGAAATCAAAAAGTTGAACTGAGCAGTGTTCTAAAATAACAATTAAGATTTATTATGAAGGAAACAGTCAGAGAATAAGGTAAGGATAGAACATAGAACAGTACAACACAGGCACTTAGGCCCACTAAGTCTGTGCCAAGCATGAAGCCAAATTAAGCTAATCCTCTGCTTGCCTACATATGACCCATAGCCTCCAATTCCTGCATACTCATGTCCTCCTCTAAAAGTCCCATAAATGCCACTATTGCA
This sequence comes from Leucoraja erinaceus, assembly GCF_028641065.1. Lineage (NCBI taxonomy): Eukaryota > Metazoa > Chordata > Chondrichthyes > Rajiformes > Rajidae > Leucoraja > Leucoraja erinaceus. The sequence goes on along the minus strand of NC_073381.1, from coordinate 62,794,518 downwards.
TTTCCCTCCACACCACCCCAGCAGCAGATTTGAATCAAACGCCATCCTCTCATAATTTTATAAACTTCTATCAGGTCTCTGCTCAACCTCTGATGCTCTAGAGGGAACAATCAAATTTAGTTCAACCTCCCCTTATAGCTAATATCCTATCATCCAGCATCTTCCTGGTGAACCTCTTCTGCACCCTCTTCAAATCCTCAGCACCCTTCTTGTGTTGGTGTGACCAGAATTGCACTCAATACTCCAAATGTGACCTAAGCAAAGTTTTAATAAAGTTGCAACATGATTTCCTGACTCTAATACTCAATGCCCCAACCGCTGAGAGCAAGCATACCATGGCATTCTTTGTCATTCTACCTACATGTAGCTACTTTCAGCGAGCCATGGACTTTGACCCCAAGATCTCTCTGTATAACAGTGCTATTAAGGGTCTTGGTATTAACTGCATACCTTCCCCATACTTTTAACTTTCCAAGTGCAACACCTCAAACTTGCTTGGATTAAACTCCATCTGCCATTCTCCGCCCATATCCGTATCTGATCTATATCCTGTTGTATCTTCAAACCAGCACTTTATGTGTAAGTGTTTAAGAAGGAACTGCAGATGCTGGAAAATCGAAAGTAGACAAAAATGCTGGAGAAACTCAGCATCTATGGAACGAATGAAATAGGCGACGTTTTGGGCCAAAACCCTCACCCGCTGAGTTTCTCCAGCATTTATGTCTACCTTTATGTGTAAGTGTTATTTTTCTAAAAAGGAGCTAAATTTCCGTGTCACAAGAATCACATACATACATTTGGAATTTGTTGCTATGGAATCTACAATTGCAGCTGTTTTATACTCTCATAACATCTGTCCGTATAATGCACTATCCTGTCCTTTACTTGCAGCTGTGTAGGCCTAGTGAATGTAAGAAATATATGTACTGTGACATTCCCTATGATCAGTCTTTATTAAAGCAGGCAGGATGTTACAGTAAAATTACCTACCACACTAACATTCAACGCAAGCACCAAACCAAGAGGTTGAGAAGAGTTAAAGGGTGGCAAAGTAACACAGCTGGTAGAGATACTGCCTCATAGCACTAGAGGCAGAGGTTCAATTCTGACCTCGGGTCTATCTGTGTGGAGATTGCATGTTCTCCGTGTGACTGCACGGCCTTTCTTTTCATTACACATCGTAAAGACGTGAGGTTTTGTTGGTTAATTGGGCTCTGTAGTGTGCAGAGAGTGGATGAGAAAATGGGATGACATAGAACTAGTGTGAATGCGTGGTCGAGAGTTGGTGTGGATTCAGTGGGTTGAAGGGCCTGTTTCTATCCTTATCTCTAAACAAAACTAAACGAAAGAGTGGCACAGAGTGCTTGAATAACTCAGCGGGACAGGCAACATCTCTGGAGAACAAAGATAGGTGACATTTCGGGTTGGGATCCTTTTTTAGACTGCTAAACTAAACTAGAGAGAGATTTGGGCAGGATGTGGGATAGAAGAATCTACAATTGTTTTAAAATAAGAGCAGGATTTTACATCATTATACAAACCATCTTTATTCTGTGAGTAGTCAATTGAGTAATGTTCTGAGATTTTGAATCCTTGGAAGAAAAATCTTGCCATCCAAAGCTATTGAGTGTTTGAGGTGATTCCAATATGAGGGAGAAACATGAATGCAGTTGAAAGCAAATGTTAGTTTGATAAGCACTAATTGGTCTCCTGCATCTTCAAACAGGGCAGTGGTTGGCAACCTATGGCTATTTGAGGACTCATGTGTGGCTTCCTGACCCTGATCAATCAAAGCACCTTCCTTGTCACGCAGTGACCGAAAAAATCCATCAGATAATGTGATTTTGTTTCACTGCATAATTCATCATAAATCTCAGTGTGCACAAGCCTTTCCACCTGCGATCACAGAAATAACGACCCTGGTCAAACAGATTGTCAACAAAATAGTGACAAAAAGGTTTGAACCACCGACAGAAGGTGAATCGCTCAAACAGGCCAAGCACCATTACTCAGTCCTGCTCCTGCATAACAAGGTGCGGTGATCTGAGGAGAAATCATGCTTGCTCCTTTTGCAGCTTGTCTAGAAGAATTGAAGCTGATCGTTTTGCAGGGAAGTGCTTCCAATCTGTAAATCTTATGGATTTGCAGAGCCAGAATGAATTTTGCTTTATTGTAATCATCACTCGCTTCTAAATAACTTTCAGAGAACACTGAGCAAGGAGAGAAAGATACTCCACTTTTACAATTGGAGAAGACATTATTGCATGAGGACAAACTACAATTGTATGCACGAGACAGGGTCTTTGATTGATTTTAACGATTCAAAGTGATGGCAGGCATGACACGGATAATCTAAAGAAATGTAATATCAAAAATCCAGCTAGCATTTGCAGGGTGATTTTGGGAATTGGAAAAGTTAACAAACTTTATCCCTTGCGCTGTCACTTGTTTTAACAACAACCCCCTTCAATACCATATCACCGAATTAGCTCAAGCCTACTGTCTGGACCTTCGTCTTGAGGACCACATATGCAACTGGCACTCTGTATTTTCCTCTTTGCTCTATTCATTGTACTTGAGTTTGAACTGATTGTATCCATGAATGGTATACCTGATTTGTTTGAATAGCATGCAAAACACAGCTTTTCATTGCACCTCGATACTTCAGACAATAATGAACTTAAACGTAAACCTGAACTCTGATGTGTATGGCAATAAACTAAACTGATCTGGCAAGACAACTCTACGCCCTGCTCTTTGGCATGTGCAAAAGTAAACCACCCAAAACTGGAAGCTGAATTTTCCAATTTGCAAAGATATGGACTTCTAAATTCAGAGGCTGATTGACCAAACTCAAAATTCTAGCAATGGGGAAAATATGTTATTTCAATGCAGAGGAATGTGTAATTAAAAAAAAAAGCAAAATCCAATTGTGTTTGAAATTTGAAATTCTTTACCTGAAAGCATGAAAAGGTTTCCAAGAAGCATTTTGGCTTCATTAAGATCAATTTATTTCCATGCAGTATTTTTAAATATGAGTTTCACAAAAAGCAAATGGAGAAGCTAATTTAATGGTGGAAGTGTATAGCTGCTTGAAAATGACATATAACATATAACATATAACAACATATATCCCAGAGAGAGAGCAAAGAAGTTCAAAAGTGAAACCATCATGAAGACAATGGTAAAAAGCAACACGGTGGTGCAGTGGTAGAGTTGCTGCCTTATGGGCCTGTCCCACCTCGGCGATTTTTCAGCAGATTGCCGGTGGCTGTCAAGTTGCTGGCAGCCTTGGTTCTTGGTTTCTTGGCCCTCTTGGTTCTTGGTTTCTTGGTCCTCCAAAATATTCCAAATGGAATTGAAACTGGAGGTGGTGAAGGGAGGGCTTAGCCAGAGAGGGTTATTGGGAAGAAAGAGCTACTTTAAATTTAGTTGCATCTGGTTGGGTAACTAAAGTTGGGTGGAGATTATTCCATGCTTTAATTGTGCGTGGGGAAGAGCGAATTGCTGTATACATCTGTCTTTGTAGCTGGGATCACAAAGTCGCCTGAAAAACTGGCAACTGGAACACACACACAAACACATCGCTTCTTTCACAAGCCTGTTATGCAGGCGGGGGACAGGAAAAGCGGGGGAGCGCTGTCTAAAAAATTCACACTGTGCAAAGCCAAGGTGAAACAGACACACACCCCAATGAACAGGAAGGTTAGTGCTGCAATAAGACAGCTAAATCACAGTGTACGGTAAGTCCTTTAAAAGGGGGGGGGGGGGGGGGGGGGGGGGGGGGGGGGGGGGGGAGTGGAGAAAACTTTTAAGAAGCCAGAGATACACGGTTGTGAAGTTCGGCGGACATTTAACGTTACCGGTCGGTTATCCTTGGTTCTGAAAACTACTGCTTACGTTTTTTTTCCCAATGAAATTCACCAGTCAGCACGGGCTACAACCTACGAGAACCTCCAAGAACCTTTGACCACCTGGCAACCCATTAGGACCTCCTGGCGACCCACCTACGGCTCGAGAATTCTCGCTACTCTCCATGGCAGTTTCATTCTAGCCGCCGCAAATTTTCCAACATGTTGAAAAATTCACGGCGACGATAATGAGGCCGCGACTACTTCGCAGAATGCGGGAACTCCTCACGACCATGAAGGCGACTACCCGGCAACCACCCGCGGACATGTGGTGACCATGTGGCGACTGCATAGTCTCCTGCAGTCACCTAGAAGGTCGCCTAAGTGGGACAGGTCAATTATAGCTCCAGAGACCAGGGTTTGGTCCTGGCTTGGGTTACACAAAAAAGCTGGAGAAACTCAGCGGGTGTAGCAGCATCTATGGAGCGAACGAAATAGGCAACGTTTCGGGCCGAAACCCTTCTTCAGACTGATCGGGGGCGGGGGTGGGCGGGGACAAGAAAGGGAAAAGGAGGAGGAGCCCGAAGGCTGGAGGATGGGGCTATTTAGACAGCAGGGGGGCTGAGGAAATGGGGAGGGAGACAGCAAGGACTAACAAAATTGGGAGAATTCGATGTTCATGCCCCCGGGATGCAGACTCCCCAAACGGAATATGAGGTGCTGTTCCTCCAATTTCCGGTGCTGCTCGCTGTGGCCATGGAGGAGACCCAGGACAGAGAGGTCGGAGACGGAGTGGGAGGGGGAGTTGAAGTGCTGAGCCACCGGGAGGTCAGCTTGGTTGTTGCGGACCGAGCGGAGGTGTTCGGCGAAACGATCGCCCAACCTCCGCTTGGTCTCACCGATATAGATCTGCTGACATCTAGAGCAGCGGACGCAATAGATGAGGTTGGAAGAGATGCAGGTAAACCTCTGTCGCAGGTCCTGGCTACTAGTGCTTGTCTGTAAGGAGTTTGTATGTTCTCCCTGTGACCTGTGTGTCTTTTCTCCAGGATCATCTGGTTTCCTCCCACACACTGAAGGCTTACACGTTTGTAGGTTAATTGGCCTGGTATAAATATAAATTGTACCTATGTGTGTAGGATAGTATAAGTTTTTCATTTAGTGTTTTGTTTAGTTTTGAGATATAGCGTGGAAACAGGTCCTTCAGCCCACCGATTCCACGCTGACCAGCGATCCCCACACACTTACACTATCCTCCATACACTAGGGAACTAAACAAGGGCTAAAGAATGGAGAAGTAGAAAATTTAACTTGTGTTGATACAAAGTGATGTTCATGTCGCTGCTCTGTTACTCATTTACCTTAAGAGTTTACATTCCGTACAGATCCTATTATATACAATTTCTAACTATATTTGAAATAAAGTGGCTTTCCTTGTTATTTGGGTTTATTGTCTCCTGCAGTGGGTGAGGCTAGTGTGCTGGTGCTTGTCCAGGCTGAAGAAAGATTTTCAGGGAGACTAGACCCTTTCAGTGTTATGAGTTACTGGTATCTGGCCGATTGGTACTGCAGGGTCTGGAGCCTTGATTGCTTGGGTTGAGCCTACTGCCACGTTCTCAGCGATTGGCTTTCTTCTTTTTTGGGCCTTCATGTAATTCCACAGCACTACTTTCTTAATAAATAACCAATTATTATACTCATGATTAAACAAAATGTTAAAAGTGCTGGAGTAACTCAGCGGGTCAGACAGCATCTCTGGAGAACATGGATAGGTAATAATAATAATAATAATAATAATAATAATAATAATAAATACTTTATTGATCCCCTCAGGGAAATTCAGATGTCCAGAAGCCCCCAACCAACAAACATTCAAAACGAAAGCTGACAGAAAATACACAAAATACAATGTGGACAATACCTGAGAGCAATAAATACTTAAAAAGTCAATAATTAACAATTAAAAAATGCAAAAACGCATCCCCCTACAGCCTAGCTGTCCGTATTATGAAATCTAATGGCTGCATGGGTGAAGGATCTCCTGAACCGCTCCATTCTACAGCGCAGGGAGAGGAGCCGGCTGTTGTTCCAAGTGCTCTTTTGACTCTCCAGAATTACATGGAGGGGATGCCCGGGGTTTTCCAGGATGACCTGCACCTTGCACCTCATACGCCTCTCAAGCACATACTTTCCAGAGTCCACTCTCCCCTCCAGCACTGAGCTAGCCCGTTTTACCAGTTTGTCCAGCTTCTTGGTGTTTTTCGCACTGATGCTGTTGCCCCAGCAGACAACAGCATAAAAAATGACACTTGGCAACCACAGTGTTGTAAAACATGTACAGCATATCATTACGCACATTGAAGGATTTGAGCCTTCTGAGGGAAAAGAGTCTGCTCTGGCCTTTTTTGTAGAGGTGACTTTTCAGTTGTAAGAAAGGTCCTGACCTGAAAGTTCACCTAACCATGTCCTCCAGAGATGCTATCTGACTGCTGTTACTCCAACATTTTGTGTCTTTTTTTGTAAACCAGCATCCATACCTGTTTGTTTCTATATCATATTCATGGTCCCGTCTTAAATTTTCAAGGGTGTTTAATCGTCATATGTACTGGCAATGGAACAATAAAACCATATCACACAGCAATATAACAGGATTGTAAATGCAATACACACTGATAATATACAATAAACAAACAAAACCAAAATAGTGCAAAAAAAAAATTCTGGTTATTAATAATAATAATAATACATTTTATTTATGGGCGCCTTTCACGAGTCTCAAGGACACCTTACAAAAATTTTTCAGGTAGAGGAAAAACATGTAAGGGAAATGAAATAAATAGTAGAGACATGACTAGTACACAAAGTAAAGACAGAATTCAATACAAAACACAATAATAAGGCAATTAATGCACAGATGAAAAGGGAGGGGGACGTGGGGCTAAGGATAGGCAGTGAAGAGATGGGTCTTGAGGCGGGACTGGAAGATGGTGAGGGACACAGAATTGAGGATCAGTTGGGGGAGGGAGTTCCAGAGCCTGGGAGCTGCCCTGGAGAAGGCTCTGTCCCCTAAACTGTGGAGGTTGGACTTGTGGATGGAGAGGAGACCAGCTGATGTGGATCTGAGGGACCGTGAGGGTTGGTAGGGGGAGAGGAGGTCAGTGAGATATGGGGGGGCCAGATGGTGGAGGGCTTTGTAGGTGAGGATCAGGATTTTGTAGTTAATCCGGTGGGAGATGGGAAGCCAGTGAAGTTGTTTGAGGACTGGAGTGATGTAATGCCAGGATTTAGTGTGGGTGATGAGTCGGGCGGCTGCGTTCTGGACCAGTTGGAGTCGGTTGATGTAGGTGGAGCTGATGCCAAGGAGAAGTGAGTTGCAATAGTCCAGTCGGGAGGAGATGAAGGCATAGATGAGTTTTTCAGCAGCGGGCGGTGTGAGAGAGGGTCTGAGTTTGGCAATGTTGCGGAGATGAAAGAAGGAGGTTTTAATGACATGGCGGATGTGAGGCTCAAGGGAGAGGGTGGAATCAAAGATCACGCCAAGGTTGCGGGCCTGGGGAGATGGGGAGACAGTGGTGCCGTCGATGGTGAGAGTGGGGTTATTGATTTTGCTGAGTGTGGCTTTGGAGCCTATGAGGAGGAATTCTGTCTTTTCGCTGTTGAGTTTGAGGAAATTATGTTGCATCCAGGTTTTTATAGCTGATAAACAGGAGTTGATATGGGAGAGGGTATGGGAAAGACAATCCATCATCGTTCATATTTGAGGTTAGTGTTGTGTAATGTTCAGGAGCTTGATGATTGTTAGGAAGAACTATTCTTGAACCGGGTGATCACAGTGTTCTGTATCTTCTTCTGAACCATCTTTCCCATGGTAGGAGTGAAATGAGAGAATGGCCAGGATGATGTGGGTCTTTAATGATATTAGCATGCCCTTTTGAGGCAGTGCCTGCTATAGACCCTTACTGTGGCAGGGAGGTCAGTACTTGCAAAGTACACTTGCTAATGCCCTGCCATGTTCATGCACTGAAAATAGCAGGGCATTAGTAACACAGCAGAGAAAAAATGTGAGGTTTGCAGCGGTGGAAGGGCAGGAGGGAATAAATTGTAGCCGGGATACAGAATGCTCATCCTTATTCATACATTATGTACTATTGATCAATTTCACTCCAACATGCTCAATGGGGAGTTAGCTTCATCCGTGACTAGGCTGAATGATCCTCTTTATGTACTTTTAATATGAATACATTGGCCAGGACAGGGTTGAAAGAAAGAACAAAGAAGCAACATCTAGAAGAAAGACAGCAAACATATAATGTTTATGGCAGCAAATTAATGGTTTTAATAGCATATATTTTAAGACTATGTTCTTCATTTGCACGGTGTATAACATGTATCTTGTTGGGTTTGATGACTGTTGACAAACCAATTTCCCTCCTGGGATAAAGTTCTATCGTATCGTGCGTGCATCTTCTGATTTTATTGAGAGACCAACTATGCAAACATTCTTTAAAATTTCAATTCCAAATTGTTAAACCGCACACTGTGTTTTGCATACACCAGAGCTAATGGCGTATCACCAATAACAACAAAAACAATGATTGATTTTCTGCCTACAGGCATGTATTGAATGAAATTCGATGTATTTTTTGCCAACTTTGAATGGAGGTCTAGAAGTTCAGGTGAAAATGTAACATAAAAGTGTGATCATGGTTTTGATAAAGGCAAAAAGCAAACATTTCTCCTTAGCTCTCAGTTTACATGGAACATTAGTTCTGTACTCAAGTATTAAATAATAAAATCTTACAAAACTGCATATAAACTCGCTCTTTTCAAAAATCGCAGCAAATATATCTCATTATTATGCGGTACAACCTCTACATGTAATTACAGTTAGCATTTATAAATCCCTTGTTTATGTGCAAGTCATTAACATTGCTTTCCTAAATCAAATCGACAAATTAGCATATTCCTCAATGTCAGCTACTCATTGTCTTTTATTTTTGGTCAGTCAGCAAAGCGAGAGCCTGCAGACATAAGGATATGAACAGATATCTGTTGGATTTGTTGTGTAACACATTTACCATGGCTGGGAGCACTTATGGATAAAGCAATATTATCATGTCTCTCATAATGGGAGACCACCCGTGGTCTCGGTATAAAGGAGGAACAATGCAATTCACAATTTCTTAATAGTCATCTTTGATGCACTTTCAATGGCACAAAGCACAGTGGGTGGATGTAAAATTAGAAATGCAGACTCCGTGGAACAGATTGCAGTTCTAAGTTCTTCATATGGAATTTAAAAAAACACTAAGGGAGGGGACAGGTAAGTAACTTTGCCTTTTTAATGCAGCTCTTCATGCATCAGCATGTTTTCTATATCCATGTGCCATTGGGTTAGATTTTACTGTCAAAATAATGATGATCTTTAAAAAAGTTATTATTCACAACCAATGGCAACTTGGGTAAAGCGACACCCACAGAAAATCAGCGTTGTTGCTGGATTATTTATGTCACTGCCAACAGCATCACAAAAATTGTAGCGTGGTCTCAGTCCCAATGAAGGTTATGAAAATAGCTGCTTTTGCTCATTTATTTCCAATTAAATTTGTTGCAGAAAGTTATGGCTGTTTTGGGATTGCTCAGAACTGTAGAAGTAAATTAAGCAGGGGGTTCAGATGCCCAGAAGGGCGGTACACATTTTTTTTGTCCATTAATTTAATAGGGCAATTATTGGATGGGTCTCAATAGTGGTGCACAATCCACTACAATTAGTTTCCTTGTGTGCTTGTGCCCATTGATAAAACAGGTATGTACGCAGTGGCTCAATGTGCCCAACTTCAAGGCATTATCATCTTTACAAGTGATTTCCTTACAATCTTGCACAGGATCAGAGGACATTCTGACAGAGAGAGAGAGACACAAGGAACTACAGATGTTGGAACCTGACGTAAAACATAAAAAAACTGGAGTAACTCAGCGGCTCTGGCAACAACTCTGGAGGACATGGATTGGCAATGTTTCAAGTTGGATCCTCTCTTCAGACTCCAAAGAACAGCTCCAGTCAGAAGAAAGATCCCGACCCAAAAACATCACCTATCCATGTCCTCCAGAGATGCTCCCTTACCCATTGAGTTGCTCCAGTTCTTTGAGTTCAGAAAATGCTGTTTTGTAACAGGATGTTTGTTGTGCCATTTAAGGCTCAATGTTTGATTTGTGCCATAACATGCTATATTTGAAGCCAGATTCTACTTTCACAGCAATGATATTCATGATTTTAGTCTTATTTCAGGAAATCAATTCTGAAATTTGTCTTTTTTATATCGAAACTGAAAATTATTAATGATGCCTATCATAATGAATAAACTTGCCCCACAAATCACCAACTGCAGGCACTGGTTAATACACAAAATGACACAAATAATTCAGCAGATCAGGCAGCATCTTCAGAGACCATTCATAGGCGACATTTCATCTTGGCCTGGAACTGTGCCTGCAACCAGGTGATTTGATGCAAGGGTCGGTAGAGTCATTGGTCAGGGCCCATAGGCGACCGGAGCACTGGTAAAGGTTGGCGGTGGTGGCAGTTGCCGTGGCCTGCAAGCGGCCAAGAAAGCTGTGTGGGGCCGGTGGTAGCAGTAGTAGGTCTGGCCTAGAAGCCGCTGGAGAAGTGGCGGGGTTGGCGTCGGCTTCTCAGCTTGAGGGTGAAAGTTGGTATGTCTGTCTGCTGCAATTGTATTACAATCAAAACACAAAGTACTTGTGCTGTAATAGCAGGATAAGCGCTCAACCAAAAAAAACAAGCCCAAAGCCAAAGTACTATCTAAACTGATGATACAAACTTCTTCTAAGGACAATAACTAACTCCATGTGCAATAAACAGCTACCTGCATATTAAGAAGCACATAATAAAAATGATAGTGTAGATGCAAGTATGTCATTGGGATTATCTTGTGGGAACTTCCCTTTACTGGTGTTTCATTGAGTTAGGCCAATGGCACCTCACAGCTAAGGGCCTGTCCCATTTTCACGAGCTAATTCACGACCTCTGCCGAATTTACCCTTGACTCATACTCACAGCATCAAAAATCTTATAGCGGAGCAAGATAGGCCACTCCTGCTAAATGCAATGGACTGACGTGTAGTACGCTATGGAGGGGATCATGGGCATTTTCCACGCCCATTTTAGCAACCTGAGCCTACCTAACCCGACCCGACTCGCACTGTAATCAATGTTGCGGGGCAACAGTTTGTGTGGGTCAGATTCATAAATCTGTCAGTTCAAACTTCTTGTCAAGAATAAAATTTGATTCTGGTAATTGTCTTTTTTAATGTTTTTTAAATCATTTCTTTTTAAATGGCTCACAAGCAGTGTTTGAGTTGATTTTGTAGTAACCGGAACCAACCCGGCTCGCAGGGTGATTGACAGGGGGGACTTTTTGTGCGTGATTATAGGGTTAGATTCATAATTCAATTAGTTCATAATTCTGTTGATTCTTGTTAAGGAATAAAATTTTTATAAACACACATACATGAAAATTATATAAATGTATATAGCACACACAATTATATTTCTTCTAAACCAATAATGAACTTTATTTCAGACTAGACAAGGGACATTAAATAAGAAACATTGTAAATAAGAAACATTGTCTTGGGGCACTCTCTCTCCCCGCTGCCCCGCACTCTCTCTCCCCGCTGCCCCGGGCCCCGCACTCCTTCTCCCCGCTGCCCCGCACTCTCTCTCCCCGCTGCCCCGGGCCCCGCACTCTCTCTCCCCGCTGCCCCGGGCCCCGCACTCCTTCTCCCCCGCTGCCCCGGGCTCCGCACTCTCTCTCACACTCTTCTCCCCCGCTGCCCCGCACTCTCTCTCCCCGCTGCCCCGGGCCCCGCACTCTCTCTCCCCGCACTCCTTCTCCCCGCCCCGGGCCCCGCACTCTCTCTCCCCCGCTGCCCCGGGCCCCGCACTCTCTCTCCCCGCACTCTCTCTCCCCGCCCCGGGCCCCGCACTCTCTCTCCCCGCACTCCTTCTCCCCGCTGCCCCGGGCCCCGCACTCTCTCTCCCCGCTGCCCCGGACCCCGCACTCTCTCTCCCCGCTGCCCCGGACCCCGCACTCTCTCTCCCCGCTGCCCCGGGCCCCGCACTCCTTCTCCCCGCTGCCCAATCTTTGCTGCCGGACCCCGCACTCTCTCTCCCCGCTGCCCCGGGCCTTGCACTCCTTCTCCCCGCTGCGGATCCAATCTTTGGCCGGAAGCAAGAAGGCGGGAGCAAGAAAGCGGAGCAAGATGGCGGAACAAGATGGCGGAGTCAGCTTGCTAAAATGTGTCCTGTAATCACCCATGAAACCGCCCATGAGCGGACCTCACGTTTGCGTGAGAGTAACCTATCTTGCTTTGCTCTAAGATCTTTGCACAGCATGGTCGTCACAAGGTCATAGGAGGTCATAGGAGGTCATAGGTAGATCGTAGCAGGCCATGATGCTAGTCGTTGGTACTTGTGGCATCAAGTAGGAAGGGCCGTTTTTTCTAGCATGATGATAAATGTCCACGAGTAAAAAAGATTGTGAATTAGGTTGTGAAATTGGGACAGGGACTTCAGTTCTGGCATCCCAGAACAAACCCCCTCAATACCTGCTCTCACCATATATGCTACCAGAATCTACTAAATAAAGGAAACTAAAGTAAAACCATTATAAAAAGATCCATAATAAGGAGGGTTTATACATGCGCTGTCCACAATCAAGCTTGCATTGATTGATACCTTATTTGTGTTGTATCTGATTCCAAAACCAAATAGTCACAGACAAAACTATTGGAATAACTGTTGCTCATTGTATTACAAATAATTATAATTGCTATATCCACCCTAATGCAAGTTTCAATAAATTAAATGGGATTAGGAGGGAGAGATAGATCAGCCATGATTGAATAGCGGAGTAGACTTGATGGGCCGAATGGCCTAATTCTACTCCTATCACTTCTGAATATTGGAAAAAATAGCCCAAAGTATCAACTAGCCACTCATTTGAAAACCTGTAGTTCCAAAGCCAAGGGAGAAATGTTTTAATTGATTTAGTTAATTAACCCTTGTGCCAAGATACAGTACAGCAGATTTCTCAGTTTGTGGTATTTGTTATTATGATCTTACATTAAATTCTGACCTTTTCTTTAAAACTAATTTCCCCTGAGGAAGTCATTGCGTCTGATGAATGCATGATTGTACAGGAAAAGTAAGGGCTACATTATTTCCCACAAGCTCCTAAAATTGGTTAGATGTGAAATGGGTCAACAAGCTTGCTCATAGATTTCCTCCCACAAGCTCTCCTGCTTCACAATGATTGCCACAACCTAAACTTTCCATACTCACCATTAGTGACCATCTCGGATAGTATGATGGAAGGACGGAATACGGCTGGTAGGGTGGTAGGGCCAGTATTCTGTATCCATGCCTTCAGCAAGAATGCTTTGCTCATACTGAATCAAAACTGAACAAAAGTCCTATCCCAAATGTCATGAGGAACCAATTATAAGTGTTAAAAGTTTTATGCAGGCTGCAAACTGAAACAAAATCTTGGAGAACCAACCAATCCCCGTCTACTGATAGTCTCCTCCGCCTAGCGGAGCTGGTCCTTACCCTTAATAACTTTTTGTTTGACTACTCCCATTTCCTCCAAATACAAGGCGTAGCTATGGGCATGGGCATGGGCCCTAGCTATGCCTGCCTCTCTGTAGGGTACGTCGAACAATCCTTGTTCGAGACGTACCATGGCCCTATCCCCGAACTCTACCTCCGCTACATCGATTACTGCATTGGTGATACCTCCTGCACCCACACACAACTCACTGACTTCATCTATTTCACCACTAACTTACATCCGGCACTGATATACACCTGGACCATTTCTGACATTTCCCTACAATTTCTTTACCTCACTATCTCCATCGCAGGTGATAGACTACTGACCGACATCCACTATAAACCCACTGACTCTGGTTATCTGGACTACACTTCTTCCCACCCTGCTTCCCCTACTCCCAATTCCTCCGTCTACGCCGCGTCTGCACCCAGGATAAGGTGTTCCACACCAGGGCATCGGAGATGTCCTTCTTCTTCAGGGAACGGGAGTTCCCTCTTCCACCATAGATGAGGCTCTCACGAGAGTCTCTTCTATACCCTGTGACTCTGCTATCACTCCCCACCCCCCCACTCGTAACAAGGGCAGAGTCACCCTTGTCCTTACCTTCCACCCTACCAGCCGTCACATACAACAAATAATCGTCCGACATTTTTGCCACCTCCAACGTGATCCCACCACTTGCCACATCTTCCCATCTCCTCCCGTCTGCCTTTCACAGAGACCGCTCATTCCGTAACTCCCTGATCAATTTGTCTCTTTCCACCCGAACCACCCCCTCTCTGGTCACTTTCTCTTGCAACCACAGGAAATGCTACACTTGTCGCTTTACCTCCCCCCTTGACTACATTCAAGGACCCAAACATTCTTTCCAGGTGCGGCAGAGGTTCGCCTGCACCTCCTCCAACCTCATCTATTGCATCCGCTGCTCTAGATGTCAGCTGCTCTACATCGGTGAGACCAAGCGTAGGCTTGGCGATCGCTTCGCCGAACACCTCCGCTCGGTTTGCAGTAACCAACCTGATCTTCTGGTGGCTCAGCATTTCAAATCCCACTGCCATTCGGAATCCGACCTTTCTGTCCTGGGTCTCCTCCATGGCCAGAGTGAGGACCACCGTAAATTGGAGGAGCAGCACCTCATATTTCGCTTGGGCAGTTTATACTCCAGCGGTATGAACATCGACCTCTAATTTCAGGTAGTCCTTACTTTCTCCTCCCTTTCTCAGCTCTCCCTTAGCCCCCTGGCTCTACCTCTTCCTTTCATCTTCCTCCCCCCCCCCCCCCACCCTCACATCAGTCTGAAGAAGGGTCTCGACCCGAAAGGTTGCCTATTTACTTCGCTCCTTAGATGCTGCCTCACCCGCTAGGTTTCTCCAGCATTTTTGTCCACCTTCCAAAATCTTGAAGAATCTGTTTTTTTAAGAATTCAATCATTTCTTATGGAAACCTGCAATATGTCATCACTAGAGCCAGGATTTTGCCATAAATGCCATGTGCCTTTTCATGCCTTTTTTGATGATTTCAGGATTTTCAAGATTGAGTGCTTAAATCAGCCTTTTTTTTTGCCATTTTAACGCAGTTTACAAGAGAATTTACAACCCGGGATGAAACCCAGCTGTAAGTGGTTGTTAAGTGGTGATTGGAGCAGGGTGCGTGGGAAAGGGTCCAGTCTTTGCAGACTGGAGTCATGCTTTAAGTAGGTGTGAAGTGGTGATTGGGGAGGAGTAGGTGAAGTGTTGGTTGGGGAGGGTTATGTTTCTGTTTATCGAACCTGCAGTAGAACTCGACCAGGCCGTTGGTCAGCTGACGATTGTCCAAGGAGCAGGGAGTTTTCCTCTTGTAGCTTGTGATTTCTTGTAAGCCCTCCCACACTGAAGAAGAGTCATTTGCTGAGAACTTGCTCCTCAACTTCTCCGAGTACCTTTCCTTGGCAGCTCTGATTACTCTGATTACGCTCCTGTAGGATCTACCCCCGCAAGCATCAAAATGCCTAACGTCAAGTCAACGCCTTGTAAAAAACTGAAAGATTTGGTGAGCGTGTACGAGAGTGATACATTCTCTACAGACAACTGTGTGCTGTTTTACAAAGCATGTGAGAAAGCAGTGAATCATGAGAAGAAATATTTAGTTTCCCAGCAAATACAGACTGCTAAACAAAAGTCGGCGGCAGAGAAACTGAAGGTAGGAAAATACGCAAGCTTGTCTCCTCACAACATTTACTACTGGCTCCAGTTGCAAATCTGAGTTTTCGAGTGATCTGTGCAACACATTCATTGATGCTGGCATTCCACTGTGGAAATTGGAAAACAAATCTCTCAGAGTTTTTTTAGGGAAATACGCAGAGGAACATATACCGAGCGAGTTATCATTACGGAAAAATTATGTTGACAGCAACTTCAACATTGTTGTGCAGAAAATTAGAGATGAAGTTGCATGCAAAAAAATATGGATCTCAATAGACGAGACAACCAATGCTGTGGGGAGATATGTTGCCAATGTGGTCATTGGGAAACTGGAGGCAGGTCAACCATCAAAGGAGTATTTCTTGACATCGAAAGTATTGGAGAAGTCAAAGAGCACAACTATTGCTCAGTTGTTTACATCTTCACTTGTTGTACTTTGTACTTAAAGTTCCTGGCAATGTAGGTGAGAGAGTGATTTTAGCTAACAAAGATCTTGAGGAAATACAAAACATAGCTAAAGTTCTCAAAGATAGTTGTAATGCACAAGATATCAACACAAATATAGAGTCTATAGCTTGTTTCAGGTATGCACCAGTCACCTTAGCTGTGGTAGAAAGTTTTTCACAACTGAAGCATATTCTGTCTGACAGACGGCATAGTTTACCACCAGATAATTTGAAAAAAAAAATGCTGATAGTTATGTGCAACCAGGCAATAATGTAGTGTACCTTTATAATTATAATTTTTAACCATTTTGGTGGTGGAAATACATGCTTTTTTAATGCATTTTTTTGTCAATAAATGCCTTTTTTCGTGTCTTTTTTGTAATTTTATTTTACCTTTTTGCCTGCCTATTTCAGAGATTTTTAGCGCCTATACATCCTGGCTCTAGTCATCACATTGATAAGAAGATGCTCCGGTGCTGTTTGGTTTCCCTCAATATGTATTTTCAAGTGTAAACACCAGGGGAAAACCTGTTGATAAAGGGGCTGTCCCACTTGGGCGACCTAATCCGCGAGTTTTGGCGAGTTTGCCCTCGACTCATACTCACAGCATGGTCGATACGAGGTTCTAGAAGGTATTTTTAACTCTCCTTCATGCTCAAGAGTAGTTCCCGTGTACTCGAGGCCTCAGCTAGGTCGTGGCATATTTTTCAACATGTTGTAAAATGCCCGCGAGCAAAAAAAGGTCGCCATGGAAAGTATCGATTTTTTCCATGGCGACTTATTTTACTCGCGGGCATTTTTCAACATGTTGAAAAATTTGCCGCAACCTAGCTGAGTACATGGGGACTACTCTTGAATAGAATGCAATTAGAATGCAATTTATTGTCATTCAAACCTAGGTTTGAACGAAATATAATTTCTACAGTTTTTTACATTACAAACACAATCCAAGACCCACACTTAACACAGTTTACATAAACATCCATCACAGTGAGTCTCCAACATCTCCTCACTGTGATGGAAGACAAATTCTTTATCTCTTCTCTTTGTTCCTTCTCCCGTGGTCCAGCAGTCCAACTGCAGTGTCGAGGCAAACTGGGGCTCCAATGTTAAAGCCCCCGGCGGGCGATGGTAAGTCCTGAGGCCGTTTAAGCCACGCCGGGCAATGTTAGGCCCCGGCTCCATGTCCCTAAACCCGCGATTCCAGCGGGCGAAGTCGCCGTTGCGGAGCTCGGAAAAGCGGTCTCCCACCAGGGACTTGGAGCTCCCGATGTTCCCGTCCACCGGGTCTGCGGCCGGTGCCTCCAAACTCCAAAAGTTGGGTCGCAGCCGCACGCCACCACAGCTCTTCCCGCTCCAAAGTTGGCCAGCTCCGCGATGTCAGTTCCGCAGGCTCTGCAACTGGAGCCCCCAGGTAAGTCCCGGCCGGAGGTCGTCGCCGGCTCCACGATGTTAGGCCCAACGACATCCGAGACCCGACAGGGAATAGTCGGGTCCCCGCACAGGTAAAAGGTTCAAGCATGAAGGAGAGTAATGCCCCTGTCCCACTTTGGAAACCTGGACGGAAACCTCTGGAGACTTTGCGCCCCATCCAAGGTTTCCGTGCGGATCCCGGAGGTTGCAGGTGGTTGCCGGAGGTTGCAGGTAGTGGAAGCAGATAGGGAGACTGACAAAAACCTCCGGGACCTCCAGGTTTCCCAAGTGGGACAGCCCCAAAACTCTCCTAAACTCTTCTAAACTTGCAAATTAGGTTGTCCAAGTCGGATAGCCCCTTAACTTCAGAACGCTGATACACTTTTTTTTCCATTAAAACATCTTTATTGTACTGATGGCTGGACATCAGATATCTTTCAATCCAACAAATGATGGAGCAGGTAATGTCATGTAACATCTTATGTCATGTTGTTTTGTATTTATATTAGTTTATTTCTGGCGTCTTGTCGGTTTTATTTTTTTGTAAATAGTTTGGGGCTGTGTTATCCCATGAACCTTGACTAGTTTGTCGAGGATGTATTCAAGCTGAACTTAAAGGATAGTCATCGAGGAAATTACCTACATATTTTATTTCACTTTACGACACACATTCACGTGTGTCTTGGAGTAAAAATATATGTAGGTAACTTAACACATTATTATTGTTTAGCTTGATCCTTCACAATTGCACAGGGCTGCTCAGGTATTATTACTGTTTAATTTGATTCCTTACAATTGACCAACTAATTGAAGACAATCCATGCTGGCATTTTATAACTGTAAAGTTCCTTTTGTGAAAATTAAGCCCAAGAAAACACAATGATTTAGACCTTGGATTAGATTCTGCTTATCAGTGCCAGAGTGATTTTTTTCCCTTTATAATGTTGTCTCCCACCTTTCTCAAGAATCAAGAGTAAAGAGTGTTTCATTTTCATATGTTCCAAAACAGAACATTGATTTTTTTACAGGTTTGTAAGCACAATACTCAAAAGATAATACAACAAAGAAACAGAAAAGTTCAATAAACATAACTAAACGGCATGCTAGTCCCTAATGCAATCTAAGTAGTTTCCAGTTTGGAGTTTTGTTGGTGTTTACAGTGAAATGAGAGGATTGCCAGGGTGGTGTGGATCCTCGATGATGCTGGCTGCCCCAAATTATTATAATAACTATCACACCGAGCCTATCGCTATTTCCCCTACTTGCAAAACAGCATCCACCTCTGCAAATTCCCCGTGCTTTGCTGCATAAAGTTGAATAACCCATGGAACTGAACTGATATGTAAAAAAAAAATAATGATAATAATGCCATTATCATTAGCCTGATAACTATATTTGTTTTCATAAGCTTGGTAGAAAATTTATGACAGAATAAATGCAATTTGGGATGACTGGTTCAGAAGGAAACATGTTGGAAGGGGAAGATAGGAAGCAAAGCATGTAATGGTTCCTATTTGGAAAGAATTTCTGATGAAAATATTTTTTCAACTGCTTGAACTTGTAGTTTTTTACTACTAATAACAGAGGCTAGGCCAATGAACGGAACAGTTAACATTATATTCAATTTCAATACAGAGATACAAACAGATAAACAAGACTTTAGTGGTACAAATTGTATTTCTAGTTTTAGTTTAGGGATACAGTGCAGAAACAGGCCCTTCGGCCCACCGAGTCCGCACCACCAGCGATCCCTGCACATTGATACTATCCTTCACACACTAGGGACAATATACATTTATACCAAGCCAATTAACCTACAAACTTGTACGTTTGAAGTGTGGGAG
The DNA here is from genome assembly GCF_028641065.1 of Leucoraja erinaceus. Lineage (NCBI taxonomy): Eukaryota > Metazoa > Chordata > Chondrichthyes > Rajiformes > Rajidae > Leucoraja > Leucoraja erinaceus. The sequence continues at coordinate 62,775,149 of NC_073381.1, read as the reverse complement.
GAAATGGAAGATCTCAGAGAAAACCCATGCAGGTCACGGCGAGAACGGACAAACTCCGTACAAACAAGCACCCACAGTCAGGATCAAACCCGAGTTTCTGGCGCTGTTAGGCAATAACTCTACTGCTGTGAAACTATGCCGCCCACAGTGTCTATGTGAGGGTTAGGCCCACTGATAAAACTACGGGACACTATTTTAGAAGTGACAGGCAGGCACTTAAACAAAGACTTACGGGCCTGTCCCACTTTGATGATTTTTCAAGTGACTTCCGGCGACTGTCAAGTCGTAGCAGGTCGCTAAAAAAACGGTGATTGGAACGGCGACTGTCAGAGTGGAACACACACACATACACACATCGCTTCCTTCACCAGCTAGTTATGCATGCGGGGGACAGGGCAAGCAGGGAGAGCGCTGTGTGTGAGTGAAATTCACACGGTGCAAAACCAATGTAATACAGACACACACCGCGATAAACAGGATGGTTGGCGCTGTAATTAAGACGGAGAAAGCACAGTGTACGGGAAGGGTCACGTCCTTTAAAAGAAGGGGGAAGGGGGGAGAGGGGGAGAAGGGGGTGAAGGTGGCAGAAGGGGGAGACGGGGTGGAGAGAAGGAGTGGAGAAAACTTTTAAGAAGAACTTTTAAGATAGGTTGAAGTAGGTAGCCGGCAATATAATTTACCGAAGTCAGCACCCGGCGACAACCAACGTCACCCGGCGACAACCTGCGTCATCCTGGCGACAACCAACGTCACCTGGCGACAACCTATGACAGCACCTTCGACAGGAGAAGACAAGCTACGTCAAGTCCACAGTCGCCAAAAATATTTGAATATTTCAAAATCCAGTGGCGACCAGAAACTTTAGGCGACTTGAGGAGACGACTCACGACCATACGGGCGTCACCCTGCGACCATGTGGCAACAGCCTAGTCGCCTGTAGTTGACAAAAAAATCACCTAAGTGGGACAGGGGCATTACTTGGAAGACTTTTTGTAACCATCCCAAATCCAAATAAAGTGAAGCAAGAAAAAGGTTTCAAAAGTTTCAAAGATCTTCTATTGTCACGTGTACCAATTAAGGAACAGTGATATTCGTATTACCATACAGCCATATTTAAAAAAAGCATCAAGACACACAGCTACATAAAAGTTAACATACACATCCACCACAGCAGATTCCCCACATTCCTCACTCTGATGGAAGGCGATAAAATCTAATCTTCGTCCCTCAAGGATACAAACATCTGAGTAATAAACACAAATATCACTCAATAAAGTTTGTCATTCTTTTTTTAACCTGTTCAACTTAAAAAATTCTGGAGAGCAGGACAAGAATTCAGTAGAGCAGGAACTCTGAGGAGAAGAAAACTAATTTTCCAAAAATTCAATCATACAAGCTGCTCGCTCAACTGATAACACTAAAACTGTACTAAAATGTAATCTCAACCTGCTGCAAGCACAGAAATACAGATTAATCAGCACTGTCATTGCAAGCCAGCCAAGTGATACGCTCATTCTTGTAGCAGTACCTGTACTAGTTTGGCCTTCGGTCCCAATCCAATACAGAAGCATTGTGGTGTGAGATTCCATAGGTAACCCCCACTCAGCAGGTGCATGGGGTAATACATGCTCTGTAAAACTAGGTCAGGCTAGGCTTAACAAGTACGCTGAGGTTTCATTGAACCTCCACTTAAATTTATAAAATGTGTTTACGATATAAATGGCTGGGATTTTGCAGAGAAATATCTTGGCATAACTTTCATGAATATACCTGAACAGCAGTCATCTGCACACTTAGCTTGTTTTGGCAACAGGATTGTCCAACACCTCAAGACATTGCAGAGGGTTGTAGATGTAGCCCAGTCTATGACACAGGCCAGCCTCCCCACCATTGACACCATCTATGCTTCACGCTGCCGCGGAGCAACAGCCAGCATAATCATGGACGATTTTCATCCTAGGCATTCCCTTTTCTTCCCTCTCCCATCAGACAGAGGATACAAAAGCTTGAAAGCATGTATTGCTAGGTTTAGGAACAACCACTTCATCGCTGTAATCAGACTACTAAACATTCATCCCATGAGCTTGAGATTTTAGTCTCAATCTTCCAACCTCCCTTATTGTGAACCTTTCATTTTTCTCTGTAACTGTAATGCTGTAAAACTATATTCTGCTCTCTGATATTTTTCTCTTTGAACGACCTATTTACTTGTACATAACTTTATTGTATCCATGTGTACCATGGTTTGGCCGGTTTGCACAAAAACAAAAGTTGTTTGCCGTTTATTGGTGCACGTGACAACAATAAACCAATACAAATCACCTGCTTGGGTCTTTGGATGGAGTCGAGGGGGGAGGTAAAGCGACAAGTGTAGCATTTCCTGCGGTTGCAAGGGAAAGTACCAGGGAAGGGGGAGGTTTGGGTGGGAAGGGACCAATTGAACCAATACAAATGGTGCGGCCTGCCCATCAGAGTTAACAGGGTGGAATTAAGGCCTCCATGATGTGACCTCGGTGAGGAAACTGAGAATAGTTTGCATATTTTGCCAATGGATTTAAGAGGATTTCGCAGAAGCAGACTTGATGGTATCTCTCCTGTATTTTGAGGTGCCTGCTGTAGTAGTTTATGGCTCAAATTTACAGAAGGGCAGCGAGCTCTGTTGCCAGATAGACCTGGAGCCTGGTGCCAGGAATGAGGTTTTTGGCTTCATAAGGTCATAAGTGATAGGAGCAGAATTAGGTCATTCGGCACATCAAATATCCCGCCATTTAATCATGGCTGATCTATCTCTCACTCCTAACCCCATTCTCCACCTTCTCCCCATAACCTCTGACACCTGGATTAATCAAGAATCTATCTATCTCTGCGTTAAATATAACCACTGATGGTCTCCACAGCCTTCTGTGGTAAAGAATTCCACAAATTTACTACCCTTTGGCTAAAGAAAATTCTCCTCATCTCCTTGCTAAAAGAACGTCCTTTAATTCTGAGGCTATGACCTCTAGTCCTAGACTCTCCCACTGGTGGAAACATCCTCTCCACATCCATTCTACCCAAGCCTTTCACTAATCTGTATTTTTCATTGAGGTCCTCCCTCATTCTTCTAAACTCCAATGAGTACAGGCCCAGTGCCGACAAACGCTCATCATAGGTTAACCTACTCAAGCAACTTTTTTTTCAGATAACTAAAGGCTGTGACGCTGCATTGAAGGGATAATGAATTTTATCATTGATGTTTGCCTTCCTACTGAGGTAGCTCCCAGGATGTGGGAAGAGCCTCACATTTTCCAGTCCTGTCACCAACCTTAATTGGATGCAGTTATACAGCAGAGGCAGATTGGTAAAGAACCTTTTTTTGCAGGTGTTAACTCAAAGTCTTATTCTCAGTTTCAGTTTAGTTTATTGTCACGCAAAAGCTATTGCTGCATGTTAACCAAAGATCATAGAGCAGAGCAAGATAGACCACTCCTGCAAAATTCAATGGACTGACGTGTAGTATGCAACGGATCGTAACTTCTGCCATTTCAGTAAACCCAACCCGACTTCAGCTATGCCTCTCACAGTATGCGGGGGAACAGTTTGTGTTTACTGTGTATATAGTATGTTTATAGTATCTTTGTCTGGACACTATGTAATATTATGTTTATTATAATACACTTATATTACTATGTTTATAGTATATTTGAGAGAGAGGGAGGGAAGGGGAGAGGGGAGGAAGCTGACAGGAGGAGAGGGAGAGGAGAGGGCGGGGAAAAAGGGGGAGTGTGAGGGAGGGAAGGTGAGAGAGAGGAGGGAGAGAGGAAGGGGGAGAAAGGTGGAAAGGAGAGAGGGGGGCAGATATGGGGAAGGAGAGAGCAGTGAGAAGGGGAGGGAGAGGAGAGAAGGGAGACAAAGGGAAGAACGGAAAATAGGAAGAGGCGAAGGTGGCAAGACAGAGGGGAGTGGAGAGAGGTCACGGAAGGAAAGAGTGGGGAGGGGAAGGGCGAGGGAAAGGACGGGGTCAGAGCGAGAGACAGCAAGAGAGAGGGTTGAGGGAGAGATCGGGGAGGAGAGAGTGAGAACTGTGGGAGAAGCGGGTCAGAACGCGAGGCCTTGAGAGGAGAGAGAGGGGGCAGGTGGGATGGGGAGAGGAGGGCAGATGGAGAGACTGAAATGAACCAGGGAGAGATAAAGTAGCGAGCTAGCGAGAGAGAAAGAGAGAGAGGGGACGTTGTGGGGTTTTACACTAGAGACCAAGAGGAGGGACCAAAAAAAAGATGCTTTTTGTGGTATTTGGTAAAATAATAGCAATATGAAGATGCCATGACCAAAGCAAAGATACTAGAGCAGAGACGGAAGCCGGTTACGGAAATGGCGCTAAAGATTATCATGACCTACTACGCCTTTTTGGGCGAGTGGACTATCTTGCTCCGCTCTATGATCTTTGGTGTTATCCAGCCAGCTGAAAGACAATACATGATTACAAACCAGCCATTCACAGTGTACAGGTACACGATAAGGGAATAATGATTAGTGAAAGACAATATAGTCTGATCAAAGATAGTCTGGGGTCACCAATGAGGGTAAATAGTAGTTCAGCATTGCTCACTAGTTGTGATAGGATGGATCAGTTGCCTGATAACAGTTGGGAAGAAACTGTCCCTGAATCTGGAGGTGTTCGTTTTCACACTTCTGTACATTTTCCCCGATGGGAGAGAGGAGAAGAGGGAGTGGCCAGTTTGCAGCGCGTCCTTGGGTATGCTGCTGGCCTTGCTCCCATATGCTTGAATGAATGAGGTGACAATCACTTAGACCTCAGGCTTGAACATGCAGGTGTTCAAGCTTCCAGGCATACTGCAGCTCAACTACTGAATTTAGAGACACCTCAGTTCTGAAGTAGAAGTAATGTCAGCTGAACAGTTCCACTTCTGTTCCTGAGATTGGTTCACCTCCAGCAGAAAGCTGGAGGCCAAATGTATCATTGTAGTGAGAAAGATTAAGATACTGTAAGTATTGGGCTGGTTGATGCTGTCTAAAGGGCCTGTCCCACCAGCATGCGATTACATGCGTCCAGCACGACCAAACGTGGTCGCTTGAGGCGTACAGGCCATGCGGCGCCGATCCCACTTCGATCCCTGGAGGCGTAGGGAGTTGTGCGGGGCTGGTACTCATACTCACCAATCAGCTGGGCAGGAGGCGGGCCGACTGAATTTGGACGTTGCACGGCGTCGGGCGGTGATGTCATCACGCAACGGCACGCCGGGCAATGACGTCATCAGGCAACGCCAAGTGCTATGCGTATGCCGTCAAGATGCTGCATATGCCCTCAATGCGCCTGCGGGCAGACAGGCCATTGGCGCACAAAATTTTCGGACAGTGCAGGATTTTCGGAGCCCCGCGCGATGTCGGGACCAGCCCCGCACAACTACATATGCCTCCACGGTTCGAAGTGGGACCGTCCCCGCGCGGCAGTATGCCTCAAGCGACCACTTTTGGTCACGCTAGACGCATGCAGTCACATGCTGGTGGGACAGGCCCTTTACTTGGAAGCTATTTGACTGGAATTGCGACTATCACGTTAAGATCACGTGATAGTGCACAATATCATGAATGAGACAGGAGTTGGAGATACATTTCTGCAAGCATTAATGTTGAGATTAATTCTCCACAGTTGCCCTAAACCAGCAAATGACAGGTGTAATGAGGGACCCTAATCCCTGCAAATCTCTTGGAGTTGTCATACAGTGAAGATCACGTCCAAGGTGCCTTCAGATGGATGGAATCGTCATAATTCCAGTCGGGCGATGGTCAGTGAGGAAAACAAATGAAAGACGCTCTGAATTACTTTCCCTATGGCTTGGAGGAAGGAAAGCTCATCAGATTAATCATCCTTCTTGATAGAAACATAGAAACATAGAAATTAGGTGCAGGAGTAGGCCATTCGGCCCTTCGAGCCTGCACCGCCATTCAATATGATCATGGCTGATCATCCAACTCAGTATCCCCGTACCTGCCTTCTCTCCATACCCCCTGATCCCTTAGCCACACGGGCCAGATCTAACTCCCTCTTAAATATAGCCAATGAACTGGCCTCAACTACCCCCTGTGGCAGAGAGTTCCAGAGATTCAAGACGTGGAGGCATCTCTGTGGCAGAGAGTTCCAGTGATCAACACCATTCTGCCCAGAGAAGAGGATAAAGGGCAGATTGGCAGTCACCACATGTACGGAGGGTTGCTATCAAGAGCTCTTCTGACGTGACTTTACCTTTCATATAAACGTCTCTAACTCCACCCCACAGTGAACTATCAGTTCCAAACTCATCACCACCCCATCAAGAGACGCATCACAGATGTTGAAGCTGACTTCTCTCACCATGTTACTGCCAGGAGAACTCTATGAAGTAAATCTCTTGCTCTTTCTCTCTTGGGTCAGCTAATTTATTGAAGTAGGTAGTTCGACCCCCATTCAATGGCAATGGCAATGAGAATTCTGAGTCATATTCACTGCAATAAATTAGTGGGGTTGTCAGCTATGACCTGTTTATTATCGCTGTTTGTCCCCAACTGAGTATCACTGTTCAACACAGAATCACAAAAAGGAGTAAATAGGTCAAACTGGGTTTTCTAGTTTATGGTACTGAATGTAATAACCGTATTACTTTAATTGCTGATATAGTCTTCCATCATGCAATATTTATATACTGGAAGCAATAATTTATAGATGATCTTCCTTAGAAAGATTTCAGAAAAATTGAAGACATTCAAGAATTATGCAATTGTTCTTCATGTTTATCATTTCATTTCTTTGGTGAGTGCATCTAATATATAGTCAAACAAAAGAAAGAATTGCCTTGAATTGCCATTGTGAATTGCCACTGGTGGCTGTGGAGGCCAAGTCAATGGATATTTTTAAAGGTGAAGAATGACATTTTGATTAGTTAGTGTGTCAGGGGGAGAAGGCAGGAGAATGGGGATGAGAGGGAAAGATAATCAGCCATGATTGAACGGCAGAGTAAATTTGATGTGCAGGTTTGACACATTCCAAGGACATACAGTTTTATAGGTTAGTTGGTCTCGTAAAATTGCCCCTCATGTATAGGTAGTGGATGTAGAAGTAGAATAATACAGAACTATGAATGGGTGATGTTGGTGGACTTAGTGGTTCAAAATGCCTGTTTCCTTGCAGTATCTTTCAATCAATAGTTTGTCCCACGGATTAAACGTGAATAAATATTGTAAATAACGTATAGCTGTTATGACAATAGATTGGCTAGGTATTCACTGTTTATAAATGCCAGCAGGCTAGATGATATCTGCAGTTTAGAACTACACTGAAAACAGTACCTGTTCACTTCCAGCAGGAGTTGCTGAATAGGGATCATCAGCAGGGGAGAAATTAGGTCAGGTTGCCTCTTCCCCAAATGCATTGAGGCCAGTTTTGGCGCAGCTTCATCACCTTTCCTCCAATCAGCTAATTTAGCACAAAATGATTTATTTACTCACTTATATTCATTTGCCTCTGGGTAGAAGTGACATTGAATTTTTTTTTGTCAGAATACTGAATTAAACAAAAATGAAGAACACAGCATTATTTATAGAGTAATAGTCTTACAGCATGGAAACAGACCCTTCAGCCCAACTTGCCTGCACTGCCCAACATGCCCCATCTAGACTAGTCCCACCTGCCTGCATTTGGCCCATATCTCTCTAAACCTGTCCTATCTATGTGCCTGTCTAAATGTTTCTTAAATGGGGGAATAATCCCAGCCTCAACTACCTCCTCTGGCAGCTCGTTCCATACACCTACCACCCATTGCGTGAAAATGTTACCCCTCGGGTTCCTATAAATCTTTTTCCCCTCACCTTAAACCTCTGTCCTCTGGTTCTCGATTCCTCTACTCTGGGCAAGAGACTCTAAGTGTCTACCCGATCTATTCCTCTCATGATTTTGTACACAATTAGATTTAGGATAAACCACTTTGTAATGCCAAAGTTCTCATCAACAAAGCACTGATGAGAAATTAATTAATTTCTGTTCATGTGCTGATGCACATTCTTTGGTCCAATTGTTACTATGTTTCAGAATTAACTTCAAAGTTAAAATGGTCGCAAGATCCTAAAAAATAATTCTATGCATTGTAATCAGAAGTGAAAGTAAGCTGGTACAAGCTGATATGGTGCAAAGGTAAGGAAGTGAATTGCACAAGCCTTACAAATGGGTTAAATTAATAATGTTACTGATATTATGCAGGTCAGAAATTTAAAATCTTTCCACCCCCGGCTTTAATCAAATTTATTCTGGAATTAATTAATTAATCAAAAATTAATTTGTGCCAATTAGACCACGTTAATTAATGCATGCTTTTACTCTAGATCCATTAGTTGAGAGATACAGGATTAATAACTCTAATATTTAGGCAATTATGCCTACAAATCAAAACAAAGCCTCAAAGGGAAATCAGGAAGATAATTTTGTATAATATTATGATGGTAGTAAAATGTTTTTCATTTCTAAACATGAAATTATAGCTGGTCTCATGTGAGAATTACAATAATATTTCACTGTCATTCATCGCATCTTATATTTACAGTATGACAATCATCTGGTCTCATAATGAAGTCATTTTATTGCAAGCTTGAATTGTTTTAATGCCCCAAATCATGCAACAGGAGCAGCCTTTCAAAACATTTCCTAGGCATCTAAGCCATCATTTTGAAATTCTACTTCACGTGATATGATTATAATTCCATGCTATCAGCTCCAAGTATCGACATTGGTTAGATGTGTATGAATCAGATCTACAACAAATATTTCACAAGATTTTCACCAATTTTCACCAATCTATATTATACTAATTAAATAGAGGCACAGAAATGCATCTTCAGTCACTAATGCTAAACTGACATGTTACTATTGACTGCTTTTTGTCCACTGACAGATAGATATAGTTGCACTGATGTCTATCCATGCAACTGAATATTATCATGGAAACACAATGGGAAGCCTCTACCAAGGTATCCCTTTCATTTCAGTTTTCATGAAAGAAAAAGTAGGGAGAGGGGTGATGGGGGCAGGGGATTGTTGGGAAGAAGATGTTGAAGTGAGAGGGTAATTGTAAAAATCTGCAAGTTTGCAGAGAAAAAGCAGGGGCATGGGTTTAGATATACCAGATAGACTTCTGTTGTGCTGAATTATTTTGATTGTAATGAAAGTATATACCCCTCAGTATTTTCAAATACCTTTTTTCATAAACTTAATAAAAACAAAATAAATCTTCAAATGTTTACAGCTATAAATTGGCCAATGAAGATTGGCAGAGTACAATGTTTACATCTTCGGTTGTGCTGCTGCAAGGAAGAATTTCATAGTTCTGTCGGGACATATGACAATAAAACACTCTTAACTCTTGACTATTAACTCTTGAACAGGCTGTTTCACATTGCACAGTTGATATTTTGGCTGATAATTTGGTATCTGCTGTTTTGAGGAATGCAGATTGTTCAATCACTTGGTCTCTGTAACCAAGCTACAGACCAAGTTTCTCACAAATATATTCTTGCTTAACCTTTGCCTTCCTTGCCCTCACTGATTTCACTCCATACCTCAAGTTATCTTATCCTCCTCCTCATTATTACACTGTCTTTTTTTTTATTTGCCCCTAAACCTTCCTGTCCTACCCGAGTGTAGCTTTTAGCTATAGGAAGATATTGTTGAGATCATCTACTAAGATTGGCAAAGCAATGGTAGATGGAATTCTAATAGGATCCAATTTGAAGGGACTAATAATGCAAAGCCATGCACAATGAACGTTAAGGTGCTAGAGAATATCAAAGAACAGAGGGACAAGCACGAAGAAAGATAGCTAGAAGTGGTAGCACATGGGCAAGGTGGATGGAAAAGACATACAGGAAACTTGACAACATTTGCAGGCAAAGTGTATAAGAGTAGGAAGGCTATGGAGCAACTATATTAAATATTGGTTAGGTCACACCTCGTGTACTTTGTGCAATTGTGATTGCCACACCAATAGAAGAGGGTGTGGAGATGATTCACTAGGATGTTGCTTGGACGATATGATACAATGTGATACGATAGAACATTATTTATCCCAGGAGGGAAATTGGTCTGCCAACAGTCATAAAACACAACAGATACATGAAACATAAAATTAAAGTGATGTGGAAAGTCCGGGATTGGGGATGTGCAAAGATTGAGGAGGGATTTTGGGGCAGGAGTGGAGTCACTCTACCCCACAACAGAAGGGGGAGGAGTTGTGCAGTTTGATAGCCACAGGGAAACCGGGAAAAGGGCCTCCTATGGAGTCTGTGCTGCATCATGCTGGAACCAGTCTGTTACTGAAGGTACTACTCAGGTTGACCAGTGTGTCATGGAGGGGTTGATCTGTATTGTCCAAGATAAACCACAATTTGAGGAACATCCTCCCCTCCAAGACCACCTCCTATGAATCCAACTCCACTCCCAGTCTTCCTGATGAGCTTGTTAATTCTGTTGCCGTCCGCCCTGCTACCCCGGCACACAACAGCAAAGAAGATAGCACTGGCCATCACCGATTGGTAGAACATCTGCAGCATCTTACTGCAGACGTTGAAAGAGTGGAGCCTCCTCAGAAAGTACAGGCAGTTCTGTCCCTTCTTATACAGTGTCTCCGTCTTCCTGGACCAGTCCAGTTTACTGTCCAGGTAAACTCCAAAGGTTGAGTACTTGTACTCCTTGGTAAACTACACATCCACACCCTTGATGGAGAGGAGTGTTCCTCTCCTCCTAAAGTCCACTCCTTAGTCTTGCCGGTGTTGAGCTGCAGGTGATTCAGCCCACACCACTCAACAAAGTTGTTACCTACATCTCTGTATTCAGCTTCCCTCCCCTCACTGATACAGCCCACAATTGCAGAGACATCTGAAAACTACTGCAGGTAATACACACATGTGATGCACTTATTTGTTACAAAAGACATTATTTTCCTTGATCATCAAGGGGAATTCTGGTAGCCCTCATGGAAACGCAGACATCATAGCATGTAAATGCCTCCAAATTCAGGATTCCCCCGTAACATTCCCCTGATCTTGTTGACAGCTCTTTGCTGGAAATTTCTATTCTCTTCCAACACAAGAATCCTCAAAGAAATAATGGCGGTGCATTTTATGTATGTCACCGTTGACTGAGTCATTGAAACAACCTCTTTAAGACCTGTATACCTCAGAATTTGTTTTTTTGATCCTTTGTACTAATAGAAAACCAGCTGTGTTAAATCCTTGTGGTCACTCTACCTGCTATTCTCTTCCCAATATGAAGAAGAGTAAATCAGCTGGTAGAGGTAGAGAAATCCACAGGTAGAGAGCTCTGTAGCCTCAACAGGTCGAATATCATCCATGAATGGTCAGCATCTGATTTCTCTTGTCCCTCCAGCTCTGAAACTGCTCTCATTGTAGGACTGTACTGTGAATTGTAAGATGACAATAATGTTTCCAACACCCATTGTGGAAAGAGCCAAAGGGTTAGCGATTTCAGGTAGCAAGCAATTTTCCACTTAGGTAATTTTGGCAAGGTAATTATTCCCCTGCTGTGTGTCTGTGGTATGTTGCAGATTGCAGTGTAACTTGAGGGAAAATCTATTTATGTATTTCTATTCAGTTAAGTTGATATGGAGGTACAACCAGGAATCCCATTGTAGTTCGGAATTCTGCAATGTGATTCATGCAAGGCATTTGAGCTAGTTGACAGCATTACCATCCAAACCACAAGCAATCCAGGCCACAACTGCCATATTTTTTTAATGTACAGTATTTGAGCAAAATTCCTTAATTTTATGTGACCTTATTTCCATTACACATTTCTATTATTAAATAACTTAAAAAAAAAATCCATAAGAACTGCACCAATTAAAAACAATAATCAATTCTCTGAAATGCAGTCAAGTGCAGTCAAACATTTGGAAAATCTATGCTGGTCGCTTTGATTAGCTTACACTTCTGTGTTTTTAAACTTTTGTAGTTGACTACCAGCACATTAACTGATAAATTTCCAATTTATGGATATTTAAATGTTTTGAAAACGTGGGGCAATAACAGGAGTTGAAGGAACTATATACAGTAACGTTAAGAAAATCTTGCAGAAATGGAGATAAGGTTGAGGAACGTTTCTAAGAAGGTCTTGATGCCAAATACATGTCCAGAAGACTTTTAATTAATGTAATGAGACACAGGTTATATTTGAAAGCTGTGTAATATGGGGAATGCATTCAAAAATGCATGCTGCCTTGATTATGACAATGGAAGGAGTCTGGAAAGGCTGGAGAAGTTCAACACCTACTAAAGAATTTCCATCTCCCAATTGCACACAAGAAAAGGTTTTTACTGTACTTTGGTACATGTGACAATAAACTGAACCAAATTAAACTATTGCATTATGTATGGAGCAGACATTTTTGCATTGCAGATTGGCATTCAGCTTTAGGCAGCATCAGTGATGTCACCTGGATTTCCCTACCCAGGCCAGCAGCAAAAAGGGAGCATCACTATTGAATACCAAATTTCAAAATCCATAAATTAATGATTGGCTTCAATTGTAGAATTGTTACGGACAATTATGGAAGAGATTATGACATTTTCATGGCTCCCTATTGATTATAGGTTTCTGACCTAAAATGTCACCTATCCATGTCCCCCCAAGATGCTGCTGGACCTGCTGAGTTATTCCAGCACATTTCTTTTGCAAACCAGCATCTGCAGTTCCTTCTTTCTACTTAGAATGTCTATAGTAGCCATCAAGAAAGTGCAGCATTGATATAGCAGAGCAATATCTAGATTACAAGGTTTAATTAGATGATTACAATGGCGGTGCCCTGGTTGGCTGCGGCAGCATTGACTCTCGATAGCGATAGCGATAGCGACAAGTTTTCTACAATCCGGCTTCATAACTTGCAGCGGGCAGGTTGCAAGTTTAACGTACAATCATGGGTCATTACTGGAATTACAACAGTTAAGCAGTAGAGACTACGTGGACGTTGAACTTGAGGGACGCCTGCACTGTCTCGGACTGCTGCGTCGGGAGGACCCAGCGGCCTGCAGAGCCGCGGAGACATTCACAAACACTGGCCGCTACAGAAGGACACGGATGCGGCGATACAGAAGGCAGAAGCGGGGCTGTCGAGGTGGGCTAACGGCGAGGCTAAAGGCTAACCCGTGGAGGACACCGCTCCCATCCGTTCTCCTGTCGAATGTCCGCTCTCTGGAAAATAAAATGGATTATTTACATCTGGATCTCACAACAAAAAGGGAAGTGAGAGACTGCTGCGCTATAGTTCTGACAGAGACATGGCTAAACTCATCTGTACCTGATGCGGCTGTTAGCTTAGGGGGGCTAACAACATTCCGGCTCGACAGGGACACTGTTTTGACTGGTAAATCCCGGGGTGGGGGTGTGTGCATCTACACAAACAACAGCTGGTGTAATAATGCTACCGCTGTTTCCAGCCACTGCTCTCCGGACATAGAGTTTTTGACTGTGAAATGCAGGCCATTCTATCTGCCACGGGAGTTTACTGTGGTTAGCATTACTGCTGTATACATCCCCCCCGCGGCCAACACTAAGGAGGCTCTGCGTATTCTCTACCGTTCCATCAGTGAGTTGCAAAGAAATCATCCAGAGGGTGTTGTCATTGTTGCTGGGGACTTTAACCAGGCCAACATGAAGACTGTCCTCCCTCATTGTCACCAATATGTGGACCTTGCTACACGTGGAGAGAATACGCTGGACCGGGTCTACAGTAACATCAAGCAGGCTTTCAGAGCAGCACCCCGGCCTCACCTCGGCTCCTCTGACCACCTCTCTGTAATGCTCATCCCAGCCTATAAGCCCCTGCTGATCAGAGAGAAACCCACTGTGAAGCAGGTTAGAGTCTGGTCTGAGGGAGCTATAGAAGCACTCCAGGACTGCTTTGAGTGCACGGACTGGGACATGTTCAGGACAGCAGCCACTTACAACCAAAACATCAATGTGGATGAGTATGCCATGTCTGTGTCGGGATATATACAGAAGTACATGGAGGACGTCACTGTCATCAGGAACATCACAACCCGGGCCAACCACAAACCTTGGATTACTGCAGAGGTGCGTGCCATGCTGAAAGCACGGAATGCGGCTTTTAAATCTGGTGATTTGGGGGCTCTGAGAACAGCGAGAGCCAACCTCAACCGTGAAATAAGGAAAGCAAAGCGCGCCCACGGACAGAAAATCCAGGGTTTCTTCCAGGATGATACCAACACCAGGAACATGTGGGAAGGCATCCGGGCCATAACAAACTACAAGGCCCCTCAGATGTCTTGTAAGGATGACACAGACTTTCTCAATGAACTCAATAATCATTTCGGCAGGTTTGAGGCACTGAACACCACTACAGTGAGGAAATTAGAGCCACAACCAGGAGAACAGACACTGTCTTTTGAAACTGCTGAAGTCCGCAGAATCCTGGAGGGCATTGACCAGCGAAAGGCAGCCGGACCGGATAACATACCGGGGCGTCTGCTTAGGGGATGTGCCGACCAGCTGGCCCTGGTTCTGACAGACATTTTTAACACCTCCCTGAACCAGGCCATTGTTCCATCATGTTTCAAGACAGCCACCATCATACCAGTTCCCAAAAAGTCCACAATAACCTGCCTGAATGATTACCGCCCCGTAGCACTCACACCAATAATAATGAAGTGCTTTGAGAGGCTTATTAAGCAGCACATGGTCTCTAAACTCCCCTCCAGTTTTGACCCGTTCCAGTTTGCTTATCGCCCGAACCGCTCCACAGAGGATGCTATCTCCTCTGCAGTCCACCTGAGCCTACAACACCTGGAGGAGAAGAACACCCACGTGTGGATGCTGTTTGTTGACTTCAGCTCAGCATTCAATACGATAATCCCCCAGCATCTGGTGAGCAAACTGGCACCCCTAGGATTCAATACCACACTATGCAACTGGATCCTGGATTTCCTTTCTGAAAGACCCCAGTCTGTGCGGGTGGGGAAGAACACCTCCTCGGTCATCACACTGAGCACCGGCTCCCCTCAGGGCTGTGTCCTGAGTCCGCTGCTCTTCACATTGATGACACATGACTGTGTCGCCAGGTCCACTACTAACCATATCATCAAATATGCGGATGACACAACAGTAGTGGGCCTCATCCGCAACAATGACGACCAGGCATACAGAGAGGAGGTGGAGCAGCTGGTGAGCTGGTGCAGCAGGAACAACCTTCTCCTAAATGTGGACAAAACCAAGGAGATTGTCGTCGACTTCAGAAAGAAAAATCAGCCCAGTCACACTCCGCTGTGCATCAACAACTTAGCAGTGGAGCAGGTGAAAAGCATCAAGTTCCTGGGAGTGCATATAACGGATACCTTAACTTGGACTACAAACATCACATCTCTGGTAAAACGGGCACAGCAGCGGTTGTACTTCCTCCGCAGGATGAGAAGATCACACCTCCACCCTCCCATCCTCACCACATTCTACAGAAGCACCATTGAATCAGTCATGACCAGCTGCATCTCTATGTGGTGCAGCGGCTGTACAGCTGCGGACTGGAAGTGCCTTCAGAGAGTGGTGAGGACAGCGGAAAAAATCATTGGGACTTCTCTTCCTTCCATCATGGACATTGGTTACAAACGCTGTCTGACAAGAGCTAAGGGCATTACCAGAGCCCCCACACACCCACAATATGGACTGTTTACACTGCTGAACTCTGGGAGGAGGTACCGCAGCATGAAGAGCGGGACAACCAGGTTCTGCAACAGCTTCATCCCCCAGGCCATAAGACTATTGAACTCACAATCAAACCGATGCTAGAACTTTCTTATACATTGCCACTTTTAAAAACTTTCCTATATATCTATTTTACAGAACTATGCACATGAAGCACTTTTACTGATCGTTTGATATAAATGTTATATTCTGCTGCTACTTTGAAGAGTCAATGCAACAAAATTCCGTTCAATGTGCACTGTGTCTATGTGTATACCTGAATGAAGCAAATTCCCCATAAGAGTTGTCGTCATGGTTATCACTGGTAATTTCAACTCCATCTGGTGCTGCAGTCACAACATTGGATGCTGAGAAAGTATTCTAGGACAAACAGCATGTCAAGCATTGGCTAAACACCAAAATAATATTTGCATGCATATTGCAGCAGCTCAAACATTGCTAAACAATTGTGTATTGTGATTTCAACACATCTTTAAGTGCCATCAAATAGAGCCGCAGGTCAGAAGGGATGAAGCAATAAACAGGAATAGAAATTAGTTGCCATAATCATAAGGAGACAGTTATAGCCACCTTTAGTTTATTTCAGACAAACATTCTAAACAGGACAAATTGCCAGTGTTGCAATGTCTGAAGTAAGGGTAGAGGGAAATTGCATTTGAATATGGTAAAACAGGGAAAGGAAAAACATCTTTAAACAAATGAATGTTGATGATAATGCAGAAGAGCAGCAGCTTGTCTGGATGCAGATACAATGTCATCCCCAAAAGTAGATTAAAGCGAGTAGATAAAGTAAGCAAACTTTGATTTTGGGTCAAGATATAACCATATCACCATATAACAATTACAGCACGGAAACAGGCCATCTCGACCCTTCTAGCCCATGCCGAACATGTATTCTCCCCTAGTCTCATATACCTGCGCTCAGACCATAACCCTCCATTCCTTTCCCGTCCATATAACTATCCAATTTATTTTTAAATGATAAAAACAAACCTGCCTCCACCACCTTCACTGGAAGCTCATTCCACACAGCCACCACTCTCTGAGTAAAGAGTTCCCCCTCATGTTCCCCCCTTAATCATGTCCCCTACCCCTAAGTGGGAAAAGCTTATCCACGTCAACTCTGTCCCTTAATTCTCCCCCCTTAAGAATAAAGCCATGTAACCCCCAGGCAACATTGTAGTTTGACTCTCTCCATTTTGTTGACATCCTTCCCTACTGTCAGTGGGAAAAGCTTATCCACGTCAACTCTGTCTATCCCTCTCATCATTTTAAAGACCTTTACCAAGTCCCCCCTTAACCTTCAGCGCTCCAAAGAATAATGCCCTAACTTATTCAATCTTTCTCTGTAACTTAGTTGCTGAAACCCAGGCAACATTCTAGTAAATCTCCTCTGCACTCTCTCCATTTTGTTGACATCCTTCCTATACTTAGGCAACCAAAATTGTACACCATGAGGACTCCAGAATTGGCCTCACCAACCCTGCCTTGTACAATTTTAAAAATTCATTGCACTGACGTCAAAAATTAACAGGTCTAATAACCCTTGCTAGGTTTACTCTTAAGACCCCTTTTTTTAAACAATGGAACAGCATGCGCAGTACGCCAATCCTCCGGCACTATTCCCGTTTCTTATGACATTTGAAATATTTCTGTCATACCCCTGCTATTTCTACACTAACTTCCCTCAATGTCCTTGGGAATATCCTGTCTGGACCTGGAGACTTATCCACTTTTATATTTCTCAAAAGTGTCAGTACTTCCTCTCCTTTGAATCTCATAGTTTCCATAGCTACTCTACTTGTTTCCCTTACCTCACGTAATTCAATATCCTTCTCCTTGGTGAATACCGAAGAAAATAAATTGTTCAATATCTCCCCCATCTCTTTTGGCTCTGCAGATAGCTGTCCACTCTGACTCTCTAATAGACCAATTTTATCCCTTGTTATCCTTTTGCTATTAATATAGTTGTAGAAACCCTTTGGATTTACTTTCACCTTACTTGCCAAAGCAACCTCATATCTTCTTTTAGCTTTTCTAATTTCTTTCTTAAGATTCTTTTTACATGCTTTATACTCCTCAAGCACCTCATTTACTCCATGCTGCCTATAATTATTGTAGATCTCTCTCTTTTTCCGAACCAAGTGTCCAATTTCCCTTGAAAACCATGGCTCTTTCCAATTTTTACTATTTCCTTTCAACCGAACAGGGACATAAAGATTCTGTACTCTTAAAATTTCACCTTTAAATGTCTTCCATTTCTCTTCCACATCTTTCCCATAAAACAAACTGTCCCAATTTACTCCTTTTAAATCCTTTCGCATCTCCTCAAAGTTAGCCTTTCTCCAATCAAAAATCTCAACCCTAGGTCCAGTTCTGACCCTCTCCATAATTATATTGAAACTAATGGTATTGTGATCACTGGTCCCGAACTGTTCCCCAAACGCATACCTCTGCCACCTGACCCATCTCATTTCCTAACAGGAGGTCCAGCACCGCCCCTTCTCTAGTAGGTACTTCTATGTATTGCTGCAAAAAACTATCCTGCACACATTTTACAAACTCCAACCCATCCAGCCCATTTACAGAATGTATTTCCCAGTCTATGTGTGGACAATTGAAATCTCCCACAATCACTACCTTGTGCTTACTACTAATACCTGCAATCTCCTTACATATTTGCTCTTCCAATTCTCGCTCCCCATTTGGCGGTCTATAATACGCCCCTATAAGTGTTGCTACCCCTTTCCCATTTCTCAGTTCCATCCAAATAGCCTCCCTAGACGAGCCCTCTAATCTATCCTGCCAAAGCACTGCTGTAATATCTTCCCTGATAAGCAATGCAACACCTCCACCTCTTGCCCCTCCAATTCTATCACACCTGAAGCAACAAAATCCTGGAATATTTAGTTTCCAATCACAGCCCTATGTTCTGCTAAACAGTGACAAAATAGCTTACTCAGGCTCATGGCTGCATTATTGTGCATGTTTCTAAGCATTGGCAATAGGACAAAGGACAAAGGACATTTATTGTCACATGCACCATTTCTTCAATAACGTATATAGTATTTAACAAAAAAGAGGATTGGTCATGTGACTGTTTTAACACTCAACATACTTCTAGCCAGTGAGAAGAGCAGAAATATAAATATGAAATCAGGTATATCATGTTGATAGCCTGTAACAGGCCTTGTTCTGAAACATTATTTATTAGCCTGACTTCCAGAAAAATAAGAGAAACTTGCCGCAGAGCGTAAGAGATTATGGAGTTCTATGCACAGAGGAAGCAATGTTGTGACAGACCGGTTTAAAGCCATCACAACTAGCTATTGGACAACATACGGTGGCTAGATCACAAAGGTCTACATGTGATAGGAACAGATGATTTTAAATGAGAGAATATCTACCATACACAAAAAAAGTCGCAACAAGGAAGGTATTTTTGAGCAGTGGATGGTCATAATATGGAAATGTCTAACTAAGTAATGATTCAAAAAAGCCAGAAATACATTTTAAACGGGAATATGATATTTTGGCTGGAGGGCAAAATAATTCTGGTTGCTATGAGAAGAATGCAGACAAGTACTTCATGCATTATTATATGCTTATGCACAATTCCTGTTTTGAATACATTGAAATACAAAAGATAAAGCAACTGAATAATAAAAAATATGGCTCAAGCATAGATTTAAGAATCAAGCCTAAACATCTCGTCACTCAAAAGGAACTGGCAATACCACCATGAAAATGATAAAGTGGAATCACCACCTTTTCTCTGTCCTTTTAGTGGGATCCTTAATGGAGGATGATTTTGACATCCTACAGAAACACCGTTGAAGTGAAAGCTGTGAAAGTTGAAGCTCCCAATGCTGCCAATAGGAATCTGTGCATCTTTAAAATATCAATTGGTGATACTTCACATTAAGCTGCCTAACTAATCCTCAAAGTTATTCTTATAGACATCCCCAATGTCCATCATTCAATGTAATACAAGAATCATAGCTGGAAAGAGTGCGTTGATGATTTATGAGAACTTTGCCATGACTTGAGGGGCTGAGCTATAGGAAGAGGTTGGGCAGGCTAGAACTGGTGAGACTAATTACAAAGGGTATCATGGGAAAACATGAACCCTTGCAATTCATATCAAATATTCGTCACTAAACCCAAAAAAGATGGTGGATGTCGCATCATCATTGACTTAACTTCACTAAATATGTTTGTTAAGTATATACATTTCAAAATGAAAATGGTTGTTACTGCCAAACAACTAATTTCCGAAGGATACTTCATGGCAAGCATTGATCTTAAAGATGTGTTCTATTTAGTACCATTCTCAAAGATCATCCCAGATACCTGAAATTTACCTGGATGGGGCAGCTATGGTAGTTTAAAGCGTTACCCAATGGGTTCACATCAGCCCAAGATTATTCATCAAGATACTAAAACCAGCTCTGGCAATATTCAGAAGACAAAAACATATTGTCATGGCATATCATGATGATATTTTAAATAATAGGCAAGACCATGGAATTGACTATGTTAGCTGTATCAGCTACCAAACAGTTATTCGAAACCCTGGGATTGTCTTACATCCAGATAAATCTAAGTTGAAGCCATCCACAATCATGGACTACTTGGGCTTCACAATTAATTCAGTCTACGTGACTGTAACATTGCCAAGAGCCAAAACAGTTGAAATGGCACAATCATGCAACAATTTAATGATTCGGACCTTTGCACTGTCAAAACTTACAAAGAGGAAAGGTACAGGCACCAAATGACATACAGGTCATTATGATCGTGTCATAAAGTTACCCACTGAAGCAATATCAGAACTACAGTGGTGGGCAAAAAACGTTTGGCATAGTTTCAGCCTATTATCATCACTAACCCTACGTTAGCTATCCAAACAGATGCCAGTGCTCAAGGCTGGGGAGCAACTAACTATATATCCAGCACAAGTAGTAGATGGACTAACCCAGAGTCATCGTTACCACTTACACTGGGCATTAATTATCTAGAGATGTTGAGTGACATGGTTTAAAAGCATATGCACAAATATGCATCACTTGCATGTACGGTTACAATAGATAATACTACGGTGGTGGCCTACATTAACCATATGGGCGGCATAAAATCGGTATCATGCGTCAAGTTGATCAACACAATTTGGCAATGGTGTGTCGAAAGACATATTTGGCTATCAGCAACTTACCTGCCAGGTAAGCTAAATACAGTGGCAGACACCAGGTCACGTAAATTTAATGACAACATCGAATGGATGTTAAACACCAAAAAATTTGCAAAAGTTATCAAGCAATATAGCACACCATATTGCTTGATAAGCATCAAAAAATGGGAGAAGTACTGCTTGGATACAGGGACCACCTACTCAACCGCTACAGTTACCAATATCCTGGAATTCCTGGCGAACCTTCACCACGATGAAGGACTCAGCTACAGAGCAATCAACACAGCTAGAAGTGCCCTGCCTGTCTATTTAAAACCAGCTCCAGGACACCAGGCAATGGGGTCCCACCCGCTGGTGGTCAAACTAATGAAGGGTATTTACAACTCTAACCCCCTAGACTAAGGTACACCCATATATGGGATGTCAGTGTGGTCCTGACATACCTCAGGGGATGGCCACCAGCCAGATCCCTCAACCTGGAACAATCTATGCTCAAAACACTCATGTTGATGGCACTTGTATCTGCACAGAGGGTCCAGTCACTACACCTATTGCGACTCAACAGCATGCTCACAGCTCCAGACCAGATCTCTGTCGTTATCCAGGGACTGATCAAACAGAGCAGACCAGGAACAACTAATCCAGTCGTGGAATTCCGGGCTTACCCGCCAGAACCACGGTTATGTGCCATGACCCACCTACTATCCTACATAGACACAACCAAAAATATTCAAGGGAGATGAAAAGCCTTGTGGGTCAGTCATAAAAAACCTTATGGTCGGGTGACGAGCCAAACCATTGCGAGATGGCTCAAGCAGGTGCTAAAAGCTGCTGGGATAAACACTAACATGTACAAATCTCATTCCACCAGGGCAGCATCCACGTCGACGGCTAAAAGAATGGACGTGCCTATAGACCACATCCTGGCTACAGCAGGATGGTGGGGGGAAAGACCGTTCAGAAATTTTATAATAAGCCGTTGGCAAAACCTGGTTTATTTGCAGAAAAGATTTTACAGCCTGCAAATATTTAATTTAAGCCCAGGGGAGCAATTTAATTTCTTTGTTGTTATTGTTAAAAAATACCATTGTGTTTTTCTACAAACAGATTCATTGGTTGATTATGATAACACACTTCCTCCCTCAAGGACTTCGGCAGTGCGTGAAGTAATACCTGTTACACGGTTTGAAATTACAGAGCTTTGAAGTCTTCACGTAGTCACTCACGTGACTCTGAAGTAAAATAGTAAGATTAAACGAGAACTTACCAGTTTGAAGTTTGATCTGCATTTTATGAGGAGTTACGATGAGGGATTACGTGCCCTCCGCTCCCACCCTCAATAATATGGGTCAAATTGATAAACTGATGTCTCCTTGTCTTTACTATGTTTACTTCAATAACTGTGTCTATCTGTGATTCCACACCGCTGCTTTGAAGTATGCCTGGCATGCGTGCTGAGCGGGCTCTTCACGTAATCCCTCATCATAACTCCTCATTGGGTGCATAGGCCCTAAATAATGAATGCTGTTCAAAGGGAAAAAGTAATGTGTTATTCCTATTGCAAAGGTCCAATAATTATTGTAAGCAAAAGAGAAAGTGGTGACACAGGTGGATGAAAGAGCTGGGGAGGACCATTAATTGATGGTCAGATATCGAGGGAGGGTTAAATTGAGACATTTCGGGAAGATTATGGATCATTAACAAATTCATCAGACCAGTTTTTGGAGTTATCTTCAGAGGTGCTCAAAACAATAACTGGTTAGTTTATTCGGTGCTAAATGATTTCTTCAATCATTTGCAACAAAATAACTACATATAGAGTGAGAATCAGAGTTATTCAGCATGAAAACCGATCCTTCAGCCAAATTCGTCATTGTCAACCAAGATACCCATGTACACTAAACCCATTTGTCCATGTTTGACATATATCCTTCTGAACCTTTCCTATTCATTTACCTGTCCAAATATGCTTTAAATATTATTATATTACCAGGTGTGACAATTTCCTCAACTAGCTTGTTCTATATATGTACCACCCTCTGTATGAGAAAGCTGCTTCATAGGTTCCTGTTTAATCTTTCCCCTCTCACCTTAAATCTTTGTCCTATAGCATTTGATTCCATAAACAAAGGAAAAAGGCCATGTGCATTCTTCCAATCCATGCCCCTCTTGATTGTATACACCTCTAGGTGCTATCCCACAACTTCCTGTGTTCGAAGGAACTAAGTCCCAGCCTGCCCAATCTTTCATATAATTCACCCCTTAGCATCTTTGCAATATCCTATTTTTTCTGCACTCTTTGTAGCATCTTTCCTTCATCTTTTGGTTATTTTACATGTAATAATCATCTTCAGAAACATGATTGCATTTCGCTGTTACACGACCAGACAAATTCAGACTAAAAATATGATGTTTGTGGTGAACATAATGGCAAGTTAAACTGATCTCATCCACCAGTACAGATCCATATCCTTCATTCCCTTCACTTCCGTGTGCCTATCCAAAAGCATCTTAAACACCAGTACCATATCTGCCTGCACCACCATCCCTGGCAATGCATTTCAGGCCCCCACCACTCTCTGTGGAAATAACTTGCCCCACACATCTCCATTAAACTTCCCCCCTCTTATCTTATAGCTATGCCATCTAGTATTGGACATTTCCACCCTGGGGAAAAAGGGTTCTGACTCTCTACCATCTATGCCACAATAGGAAAACTTGTTGAAATTCTAAAAGCATTATGCACAGAACTAATGCTTAAAACATTAAATTAACAATTTTCAACATTAATATTAGCCAAACAAACCATTAGGAGAATGTTACAGGTACATTCAGATTGACATTTTCCGCACTGTAAAATAAATTGCATCTTCAAGAATGCACAATTTCTCTAAAATTTTAAAAATTATGATGAAAAGTAGTCAATTCCTTTTACAACCTAATGAAAAATGCCCCCAAAAGATCTAATTCAATGAGTTGTTCATCTTCAATGGTTATGTTCAGCTTGAAATTTTTTTTTGTTGAAATTACTGTTCTTGAATCCCTTGGGATTCAGTTTCAACTAATTAAAAATAAAGAGCTGTACCTTCAGGCGAATTCGATATGAATGAAGAAGATACTAATATCATCCACCCACACATCTTTCGCAAAGAGGTTCTTAATCTCATATAAACTACACTACTGAGGGAGAGATGTACCCAGTTAAGGACCTTATAATGAAGAAGCCTCAGGCAGGCAGCCTGAGTGATAATGCCATACAATCACCCGTAACATCTTTCATCCATCATGTGACAAATAACATTGCAGTCTTCCTCCTGGACAGTTTCTTCTTTAAGTTTTTTGCAGTTTAACTGCAAAATATAGAAGAAACAAAAAAGCCACTTGGTGGAGAGAAGTAACTGTTCGGGGGCAGAATTTAGTCACCCTAAAGCCCAAGAAATGGGCTAAAAAGAGATAGGGTTAATTTTCTGACATGATTTCCTGCACCTTATTATCCTTATGATTGCTTAAGGCACAGACATGAAACAGGCATTAGGCCCCTTGAGCCTAATTTAGTGGGGGGAACGTAAATTGAGGAGCATCGTGCAAATTATTCCATCTACAGTGGATAAATCAGTAGTATTTCTCAAGCATCGCAGTAGGGTGCTGGAAAGGACAACTGTTTTAACGATGAGCAAAGAATAATTTGGTGGAGGAATTCAACTTGTTGAGTCTCATCTGTTGGTGCAAAGGAAAGGTCGGCCCATTGGGTCAAAATCCTATACTAATCCTGATGCTGGGTGTCAACCCAAAATGTTAACCATTCCATTCCACCCACAGCTTCTGCTCGGCCCATTGAATCGTTGAATTGAATGGAAAGATACAGCATGGAGGCCATCCTTTAGCCCACCGAATCCACGCTGATTATTGATTCCTCATTCACACCATGTTATCTCACTTTTGCATGCAGTCCCTACACACTAAGGATGATTTACAATGGTCAATTTAATCTACAAACCCACAGGTCTGTGGGTTGTGGAAAGAAAACTGATGGCAACAATTCACTACGACTCCACCAGCTGCGTCACTGTGCCGCTTTGTGCTCTTCCACTAAAAATGTTTGTTGCTCCATATTTTAGCATCTGCAGTCTCGCATCTCTGACTTTATGTGGAGACAGAGAAAACATATTTGGTCTGCCTTATTGTACAGCAATGTTACAGGAAACCGATATTCAATCTTGCCACCAGCCAAATGTCCATCCCACTCCCCTTTCTTGACCTGCTAAATCACTTAGCTGTGAGTTGTCCTTGACATCCAAGTCAGCCATTGTGAAGAATATTTCAAATGGTTGATCATAAAGCTATTTTCATAAATAGTTTATCTAAAAATGGTTTTAAAAGGTGGAAAAATAGAATGCTTTCATTGTAAAGATGACCAGAAATTCTATAAAGATGTTACCATGGAGATAAAAAATTCACAGCTATGAAAAGAAGTCACAGCTTTCACAATTGTTCAAGGTTAAGGAATGATTTGATAAAAGTCTTCTATATAATGAATGAACCAGGGATATAATACTTACTAGACAAAGTGGGACCCATTCGGTCTTTTGTCCCACGGAAGGCCTGGTCTCCCAACGCAATATTCCACCACTGTGCCATAGCCCCATATTGCTCATGATCGGCTGACAGGGGGGGGGGGGGGGGGGGGGGGTCGTCGCTTCCCAGAGCCAATGAATTGACTCGACATTTGGGTCAGCATCGGAGCCCCCTTGAGTCAATTAATCCTTCCCACGTGGGGGAGGGGGGAAAAATCTCACTCTCTCCTTACTCCCCTTGAAGCTGCTGATCCCATTGTCTCTGAAAAAAATGGTGGATGTGCAGGAGTGGGGCGCCATTGTGCAATGCTGCTCTGCCTGCAGTCCGTCTTTTCACCCTTTTTAATGTTAATTTTTTTTTTATTTTGGAGGTCTAGTCTTTTTATGTGGGGGGTGGGGAGGTGGTGGGGAGCGGCCATTCCAGATACGTCAATGCCGCTGAAGAGTGTTCTCCCGACGCCGGAACTCCATCATACGGCGAGAGGGCCTATAACATCGGGCCGCCGTTGCAGCGACTGCGGAGGCCTCAAATAGGCCCCAACCTCAGGTGCGCTAAGAGGAGGAAGACAGGACTTTTTAGCGCCTTCCCTCATAGTGGAAAGTGTTGATTCTGCTGTGCGGGGACGTTCATGTTAAATTCTATAGTGTGTGGTGTGTTTTTTTACTTTATATGGATGTAAGTAATCTTGATTTCTTCTCTGTAAAGCACTTTGGCTTCAATGTGATTTGATTTAAAAGTGCTATATAAATAAAAATGACTTACTTACTTACTTACTTACTTTGTCAACTCTCCCTCCCTCTCCTTTTCCCTACCCTCATTCACTCCCTCCCTCACCTCTCCCCTTTCACACTCCCCCACTAAACACAATGTTTAAATAACATTTCTTCTCTTCCCGTCCCACACTCTGTCAACTCTAATAGCTTTGTATTAATTTCATTTTTTTTAATCAAAAATATTTATTCAAACATTAAAATAGTATTTACAACACAATAAAACAAAACAGAACCTACCACCATTGTACAAGACAAAACAAATATACCAAGTAAACTACTAAACAACTATATTACAATCCTTGTCTAGGATACACTCAACCCCCTCCCCCCCCCTTCGGTGCCCAACGGTCACAGAAATCCCCCATGGTGCCCATGGACAGCGCATAGTCCCTCTCCAGTTCCACTCGGGCACGGACGTAAGGGGCAGGTAGCAGAGCCCTTTACCACTTGTTGCCATAACTCACGGATGGCCAGCTTGGCCAGTCCAAGGAGCAACCCTACGAGGAGACCTTCAGACTTACCCTCTCTCCTATGCACAGGGTGTCCAACATAGCTTGTTTATTGGCAGGAGAGATCACATTGTGATCTTATTTTCGGTTGTCGGAATGTTCACGGCAGCTTGAGTAAATGTGATCCCATTGTGATTGGAGGACTGTGAGATGCCATTGTGACATCATCAATGGAAGCTGCCAGAAACATCTTGTTGGTTATTATTCTCAAAGTTGGCTTTTTTTAAACCTTTAAATATCAATAACGTGAAATATAACATCAAATCTGAAGGAAACTTGATTAGATCGACGACGGGAAAAAGCTGAGTAAGGTTCTGCAAAAAAACTCTCATGGCTTGTGTATTGGCAGCAGATATCACATTGTGATGTCATTTTCGGTTTTCGGAATCTTCACGGCAGCTTGGGTAAATTAGATCCTATTGTGATTAGATGACTGTGAGATGCCATTGTGACATCATCACTGGAAGCTGCTGGAGGAGTCCAAAGGCAGTTATTATTTACAAAGTAGTTTTTTTTTTAACTTTAAATATCAATAACTTGTGAAATATAACATCAAATGAAGGAAACTAGTAGGAATGATGATGGGAAAAAGCTAAGGTACTGCAAACATCTTTATGCTATTGTGTACCATTCTGGCGTAGTTCCTTGAGATCGCTCGCTTGCACGCACGCAGACAGACGTCCAAACAATACGAGACTTTTAGTAAAATACTAGACCAAGTGAGACCCCTTGGGCCCCGTCCCCCAACACGGGTGGGGGTGTGGCACAGTGTCACATGGGAGGGCTGATCCATGAATGCGGTGTTGGCGTTCACCCCAGAGACAGGCGCCCCCCCCGGAGACAATCACTCCCCATCACCCGTTCCCCCAACGTAACCCGTTCGCTCAACGCAATATTCCACCACTCACCCATAGCCCCCAACTGCGCAGTCGTGGCTCATTTCTCCTCATCCCCAACACTTCCTCCCCCTCCTCTTCACCCTCCCTCTTCTGTCCCCTCACCTCCTCCCATCCTTCACTCCCTCCTTCACCTATCCCTCCCTCAATTTTCCCCTACCCTCAGTCACTCCCTACCTTTAGTCACTCCCTCCCACCCTCCATAACACCTCTCCCCTCCCTACCCCCCAACCCATTGGGCCCCATTTCCCCAATGCAATATTCCACCTGTTTCCCCAACGCAACCAATTTCCACCACTCACCCGTTCCCCCAACGCAACCTGATGACTGTGAGATGCCATTATGACATCATCACTGGAAGCTGCTAGGAAAGTCTCAAAGTAGGCTTGTTTAAAATTTTAAATATCAAGAACGTGAAATATAACATCAAATGTGAAGAAACTTGAATCTAATGACCACAGGAAAAAGCTAAGATTCTGCAAACATTTTGCCATATTGTTTACTGTTTTGGCATAGTTCCTTGATCTCACAGACAGACAAATGAGATGAGACTTTAAATAGTAGATAGATAGATAGATAGATAGATAGATAGATAGATAGATAGATAGATAGATAGATAGATAGATAGATAGATAGATAGATAGATAGATAGATAGATAGATTAGATAGATAGGATATTGGTTGGTAATTAGAAACCAAACATTTTCACTACAAAAGAAATTAAGAGAAGTGCGGGAGGTATGTAAAAGTAGTTTATGTGAGTGGGTTGCAATACCCTTGTCAATACCCTTGTTGATAGGCTCAGAAAATGGTCAGACAGGAAATAGTCAAACTAAGTGTACCATTGCATTTCATGACTCCTTGACAATTCTAAACAATGGTATCATTTCTGAACATTAAGCTAATCTGTTACTTGATCATTCATTTTGTGTGTGCCCCTAATTATATTTAAATAAATTGAATATATCTCATAAATCTGTGCAGTGATTTATCACTAAAACCTACAGGAAAAGCATTCCCATTATCGCAGTATGCTATATTTTTATATGACACTTATAGGTCTCATTGGGTAAAGATCATCCACCGTCCCAGAAATTTACTGAGTTGCAAATCCCTACTGCCCCTTAAAACTTTTAAACAATTTATTTGCCAAACATTGACAAAAATAACACTTTCATAAAGTGCTTTTATTAACAACCAGGCAGAAGACATGAAATTGATTTTTCTCCTATGTCATTAGTTATCCTATTACATTTACCAAAGATTTAAGTACTGCATCAAAAGGGAGTTGCGCAATTCTAATAACTGATTATTCTACTGTATGACTTATAGACAAATTACACATAAGTCCACCATGAAGACCTTCTGGATGGTTAATCTCTCTCATGTCTTCAGAGAGAGAGAGATCATTTGACAAGAAAATACATGTATGTATCTGTAATTTGAATTCCCCAGTATTACATGCCAAACCTGACACAATGCAATTTAATTTCTGTGACAATAAAAACTTAATGAAAATCTGGAACTTCATACAAACTGCATGGTCTGGTGTATAAGTGAATATCATTCGACTGCAGATATTCAACTATAATTTCATTAATTACAGCCCAATCCTCCTCACTTCCATTAATTTTTTTTAATGCAAATGGCACATTTGATTACAAATGAGTACAAACTAGTAACATTGCTGCAAATTTAGTATATATCAAATTCATTTGTTCTTTATTGTTGAAAGTTTTATCCATTCAATTGAAGCTCTGGCCCATTCATTGCAACAGAAATCTCCAAGGGAAACACTACTGATATTGTCTTTCCACAAGACACTGGGACAGATTACTTGAAATTCAAATTTCAATCTTCTTCTGGGCCCAGCTGTACACAGCTCAAAACAACAAGAACAATCTCATGTGTTAGGGGAAATATTCATTTTACTTCGGAATCACGTCAGTGACTACGTGAAGACCCCGTCCAGTACGCATGCGTGTCATATCGTCTATCGCATTGCGTGACAACTGGCAGGGGAATGTGATTCTCCTGCCAGCAACAGACCTGAGGTAAGTTTTTTTAAATACTTTCAGGTTTTAAAATCTTCATGCAGGAACCTCTACTTAGAGGTCCTGCTAAAAGTCTGGGGCTAAGTCAGGACGGAGAGGAAACCCCAGTCTCGGACTTCAGGGAACCCCAGTCACGGGGAATCCCGCCCACGGACCTAGGCGCTCGGAACCGCGGAATGCGGGTAGCGAGCGGCGGTAAATTCACCTTTGAGCCGCTGGCAGTAAAACCAGCGGCTTCATATTGGTGGAGAACCCGCTCCGGAGACCGCGAGACGCGGGGAGCGGACGGCGGCGGATTCGCCCTCGAGCCGCTGGCTGTGGGGCCAGCGGCTTCATATTGGTGTCGGGGACACCGGGACAGCCGCTCCAGAGACCGTGGAATACGGGGAGCGACTGAGAACCTGCTCCGTAGACTGCGGGATGCGAGGAGCAGACGGCAGTAAGTACTGTGCCACTGGGAGTTAAACCAGCAGCTTCATATACCCCTCCCCCCCCCCCCCCCCCCCCCGAAGCAGGATAACCCCCCCCCCCCCCCCCGACTTTGTAAATCGCGGCTATCCCTTTAATAGGAACACGCGGGGATATCCCGGCTGCTGTTACTGCGGGGATACACAGAGGGGGGGGGAGGGAGGGGGGGGGGGGGGGGGGAAAGCCCCAGCTGAGAACACCGTGGAGAAGTCCGTGTTATAAGGGACCACGGAGAAAAAGCTGGGGGGGGGGGAGAAATAACCTGCAATGGAGTGTTCCTACAAGGACCACAGAGGAACCCCACCTGTAACAAACCACGACCATGAGACCAGGCTCGGGAGGAGTGTTGCCCCGCAGCAGAAAGTTTTAAAAGGACATGCAGGTAAATTCCTTACTCGAAGGACGTTGTGTGCTATTTTGTGAGAATATGTTACAGGAATTGACGCCGGAGGGAGCAACTGTGATCGCATATCCCGCATGGAACGGTTGATGGATCAGAAGCTCCAATGTGACATGCTCCGATATATGGAGCCTAGTCACCAGGGGGTCCTGGGACGCCCATAGCAGCACCTTATTGAGGGCTGCATAATGCAACTCCCTCGACAGAGGGGTGTATTAGGAATCACTTCTGGGCTGACTCTGAAGACAGGGGTTTGGCTGAAGAAACCACAAGTGTGCAGGGGGTGCAGGAACAACACAACCAGTATGCATGCGCCGAACTGAGAGGCAGCAAGTCCTTGTAGCTCCGAGTTTTGTTTTAGTGTTTTAGCGTTTTAGTGTGTTTTGTTTAGTGTTTTATTTAGTTTTGTTTAGTTTTTGTGAAGGACAAGGACAAGGACTTGGATACAAGTCCTTGTAGCTCAGAGTTTTGTTTAGTGCTTTAGTGCTTTAGTGTGTTTTGTGTATTGGCTGCTGCCGCTGCTTTCAAGATCCAATTATGGCCGCGCCTCACCTGTTCCCGGCTGCTCGCTGTCTCTGCTCACTGCCACTTGTGTTTGTTCTGTCTCTGTCTCTGTTCGTGTCGCTGTGTGTGTATAGTGCACAGTCATTTATTTCCTACGACCGTCGGACACTACTGGACATTGGTGCCTCGGTGGCGTGCTCTCGAGGCCCTGGGGCGAGGACTTTCCATTGTGCCGTGCATCGGAGATTTCCTTAGGGAGCCGTGAATGCGTGCTGCAGCTGTCCCCGCAGGCGCAGGCGAACCAAGAGACGGGGAAAACGGGGAAAACGGGCAGGTGTCTCGGTGAGGACGAGAAGGCTCGCCGGCTCTCACTCCTGCTCGATCTCGGCATGCTCATCTCCTGCACCATGGCTGTTAGCGCTTCCTGGTCCCGCTGCAAGGCCGTCGTGCCTCCGGTTGGTTTACCCAGACTCTTCGCCTCCACTCTGGCTGCCGGCTACTCCCAGTGCAGGGCTGTCATTCCTCCGGCTGGCTCCCCGGGGCACCTCACACCTACTCTTCCCAGACCTGTCGCGTCAGCTGGCCGTCCCTGACCGAGTTTGCCCGGCGTTCCAGCTGCACTGTACCCGAGAGAGGAGGAACAGGGGCGCTGGAGTCTGTGTAGACAATCTGCCGTCAGTGGACTACACACCTCTAACAACTCTACCAACTGTTGCAAATCATGCTTTTAATACAAGTATGGCATTATTGAACATTAGATCACTAGTAGGCAAGTCATTTTTAATCAATGATTTTATTATTAAGCACAATCTTGACTTTATCTTTTTAACAGAAACATGGTTAAGTGTAAATAACAGTGACACAGTTTTGATTGAATCAGCACCTCCCGGTTTTATTTTTATAAATGAAGCCAGAATACACAGGAAAGGAGGTGGAGTCGCCATTTTATATAAAGAGACTTTACAATGCAAGAAAATGTCCTGTGGAAATTTCAACTCCTTCGAATATGTCGCTGCTCAGCTGAGTTCTCCCCAGCGAACAATACTTTTAACTATTTACAGGCCACCAAAATATGATGCACAGTTTTTTGATGAGATTGCCAAATTACTGTCCATTGTATGCATTGATTTTGATTGTGTTGTCTTAGTGGGTGATTTTAATAGTCACATAGATAATGCAGTGGATGGAGGTACAAAAGAGCTCCTGAACATTTTGGACAACTTTGGACTTAATCAGCACGTAACAGAACCAACTCACAATAGGGCGCATATATTGGATCTGATTATTTCCAAGGGTCTCGACATTTCTTATGTTATGGTGACTGATGTTGCTCTTTCCGATCACCACTGTGTATTTTTTAAAACGACCATCTCTGCTAGCAGTATCAGAAAAGAACCAGAGGTGATCGAAAGGCGCTGTATCAATGAAAACACCAGCGCATTGTTTACTCAGGCCTATACACCACCACCAACTCTGCCCTCGGCCTCTGTCGATGACCTTGTGGATGGTTTTAGCTCCAATGTTATGACTCTTATGGATGCTATTACACCACTAAAGACCAAGGTTTTATCTGGAAAGAAAAAGTCATCATGGAGAAATGCCACAGCAGTGAGATCCCAAAGAACAAAGTGTAGACAGGCCGAACGTAGGTGGCGAAAAACCAAACTACAGGTCCACTACGACATCTACAAAGACAACCTCCGTATCTATAATCAGGAATTGAAAGGGGCAAGGCAGTCCTTTTTCTCAGAGGTTATCAACAAAAATAATAATTCCCGCACCCTGTTTGCTGTTGTCGATAGACTGACAAACCCCTCATCATCAGTCCCTCCTGAGCTCCTGTCCAGCAAGTCATGCAATGACTTTGCAGATTTCTTCACTGATAAAATTCTGAAGATAAGACAAACAATGTCTAGCTCCACCTCAGGGAACATGGCTTTGTCACCTATGCCTCCAGATTCACTAATAAATCTACAACATTTTAAACTTTTAGATTGTGCATCTCTGACTGAAACTGTTCAACAGCTAAAGTCCACTACCTGCTGTCTTGATCTGCTGCCCACAAGCTTCTTTAAAAATATTTTTAACAGTGTTGCACCAGAAGTACTGAACATAGTAAACACTTCCCTTCAATTCGGGCATTTTCCCGAAGCCTTAAAAACAGCAGTGATCAAGCCCCTATTAAAGAAGCCTAATTTGGATGCCTGAGCTATGAGCAACTGCAGGCCCATATCTAATTTAGCATTTTTGGCAAAGATTATTGAAAGGGTAGTTTACCAACAAATTTACTGCTTTATGACCCAAAACAATATTTTTAATCGTTCCACATGCGACAGAGGTTTACCTGCATCTCCTTCAACCTCATCTATTACATCCGCTGCTCTAGATGTCAGCAGATCTATATTGGTGAGACCAAGCGGAGGTTGGGCGATCGTTTCGCCGAACACCTCCGCTCGGTCCGCAATAACCAAGCTGACCTCCCGGTGGCTCAGCACTTCAACTCCCCCTCCCACTCCGTCTCCGACCCCTCTGTCCTGGGTCTCCTCCATGGCCACAGCGAGCAGCACCAGAAATTGGAGGAACAGCACCTCATATTCCGTTTGGGGAGTCTGCATCCTGGGGGCATGAACATTGAATTCTCCCAATTTTGTTAGTCCTTGCTGTCTCCTCCCCTTCCTCAGTCCCCCTGCTGTCTCCTCCCATTCCCCAGCCTTCGGGCTCCTCCGCCTTTTTGCTTTCTTGTCCCCGCCCCCCAGCCCCCGATCAGTCTGAAGAAGGGTTTCGGCCCGAACCATTGCCTATTTCCTTCGCTCCATAGATGCTGCTGCACCCGCTGAGTTTCTCCAGCTTTTTTGTGTAACTTCGATTTTCCAGCATCTGCAGTTCCTTCTTAAACACAATATTTTTTATGTTTTCCAGTCGGGATTTCGGCCACATCACAGCACCGAGACTGCACTCACTAAGGTCCTAAACGACATACATCTAAACAGTGATGCATCAAAAGCTTCAGTTTTGGTACTTCTAGATCTCAGTGCTGCTTTTGATACGGTGGACCACAACATACTGCTTGACAGACTGGAGAAGTGGGTGGGACTCTCTGGTTCTGTGCTGGACTGATTCAAATCTTACTTGAAAGATCGGGATTACTTTGTTTCCCTTGGTAATTTTGAATCAGAACGTACAAAACTCACATGCGGGGTTCCTCAGGGCTCCATTCTTGGACCCATTTTGTTCAACATTTATATGCTCCCCCTAGCTCAGATCATAGAGCATTTTAACATATCCTACCACACTTATGCCGATGACACACAACTATATATCGCAGTGTCCCCTACATTTACTGAGCCAGTGTGTCAAACATATCAATGAGTGGATGAACCAGAACTTCCTCCAGCTCAATGCAAATAAGACAGAAATTATTGTCTTTGGTCCCAAAAAAACAAGGCTAGAGGTGAGTGCTCAACTCGACTCAATTGCACTGAAAGCCACAGACAAAGCCAGAAACCTCGGTGTAGTTATGGACTCGGATTTGAATTTTAACAGCCATATAAAG
Source organism: Leucoraja erinaceus (assembly GCF_028641065.1). Lineage (NCBI taxonomy): Eukaryota > Metazoa > Chordata > Chondrichthyes > Rajiformes > Rajidae > Leucoraja > Leucoraja erinaceus. Next base: position 62,740,475 of record NC_073381.1, on the reverse strand, counting down.
ACCATTACCAGATCTGCCTATTACCATCTAAAAAATATTGCAAGAATCAAGGGATTTCTGTCCAAAGAAGACACTGAAAAACTTGTTCATGCATATATTTTTAGTAGGTTAGATTATTGTAATGGCATCTTTACAGGTCTCAATAAAAAATCAATTAAACAACTGCAGCTTATCCAAAATGCCGCTGCCAGAGTCTTGACCAACACCAAGAAAATGGACCACATTACACCTGTCCTTAAATCTTTGCACTGGCTCCCTGTGTGTAAGAGGATAGATTTTAAAATTCTGTTACTGACCTACAAGGCACTGAATGGTCTAGGTCCAAAATACATCTCTGACCTACTTGTTGTATATGAGGCGCCTAGACTCCTCAGGTCTTCAGGGACAGGTTTACTCTGTGTTCCCAGGGTCAGAACTAAAAAGGCTGAAGCAGCATTCGGTTTTTATGCTCCACACCTGTGGAACAAGCTCCCTGAACACCTGAGGTGTGCACAGACTGTAAGCGCATTTAAATCAGGCCTAAAAACACTGTTGTTTACTGTAGCTTGTCCATAACCCGACATGCAGGTAATCTTAACCGTCTAATTTTAACCCCTTTTATGTGCTTCTTAAAATCGTTTTATTGTTTCATTGACGTTGTTTTATTATTCATACATTTGTCGTATTATTTATTTTGCAATTTTTAATTATTGACTATTTTATTTTTTCTTTCCTGTAAAGCACCTTGAATTGCTGTTTGCACGAATGGTGCTATATAAATAAACTTGCCTTGCCTTGCCTTGCCTTGCCTTACCAGCAGCAGGAGCTTGACGAGTGGCCGTCGGGTTCAGGAAGGCCACATCATCACGCAAGACCTCACATCTTCGACGGCAGCACCCCTATGCACCCACCAGCAAACCACGATGAACTGAAGCTGGTGAAAGCTTGAAGGCCGTACAACCAGGACAAAGGTCTTTTTTAGGCCTCAGCCCAGAACGGCCTTCGTTGGAAGATGCGCCAACCTCGTACACAAGCTCCTCTACCTCCAGGAGCAGATGTAAAATCATGCACACATGTTTGAGACAGTTCCTGGTCGGGTTGCATAAGTCCTCCCATTCGGATAAAGGTATGGAACCTCATCGATGATGTCTCCAGTCACGGATACAAGTTGATAATATTTAACTGGTTTGAATATTTACACTGGTTTGGGATAACACTAGATTAGTTTATACTGCACACAGGTATGGTTGGACTTGCCTTTCAAGTCAAGGCTCACAAGAATGTGATGTGGACTGATCATTGTCAACAGCCTCAACCCGCATGTGCAATATAGACTTTTCTGAATAACTTCCATGTGATCATTTCCACTCAAAGGGTTGAAGATATTTGAAATTTAACTGGATGAGGCAACGATTCACTCAGCTGCGTTACAATGGGCTAACTCCAGTTTCCAGATTATTTACCAAATCACTACTATCAGTGCTTCGGTTGCACAGAGCTAACAAATAAGTAGCATGGCCAATCTGGATGATATTGAACAAACTGTATTTTACTAAATTAGCCTTATCAGCCACATAGCTATATTTGAGGAATTGGTTCTCACCCGTCCAGTTAAATTTAAATTAAGTTGATACCAACTGAAACTATTGATTGTTGGGATACAATCATCCATTTATTGGTCTGGGATCAGCTCTGAGACAAAAAATGAGACCTCTGTTATTTTTAGCTGAAACAATCAAAGTCACAATGATGGACAGCTTTGCTCCACTAAAACCTCTTATCCGTAAATCTTCAGCCATTTCCAACTGATGCTATTGCCCAAAGATGGGTAATTTACTAATACCATCTCTAGTTACGGAGGCAGATGGGATTAACATGAGTTATCAAGTGTTCAGTCATGATATCAACTGCCAATGGACACCAGGTGCATTCTGGGCATTAAAGAGTGTGTGGATATGCATATACGGCATGCACAAGTCCAAGGTGATACACTTTGGTGGTGGTATATGTTAATCACAAAGGTACAATCAAATCAAAGTATCCGGTGATAGATTTAGCATTGATGTATTATTAAACCACATTTAGCATTGATGTATTATTATGCAAAATCAATGACATCACAGAATGAATTTGTGATCACAAAGTATTTAATAATAATGTGGATTGATAGAACACTAACTATTGAGTTGCTTGCATCCAGTTTCTATCAATAGTGAACGAGGCATACGGTGGCGAAGGGTGCATTCTCGCTACACTAGGAAGGAATGTTCTTTTATGTCTTCCTCCATTTGGCCTCAATAGACGGGTTTTGCAAAATTCAGCAAGATTCCCGCTTCCGGGTTTTCATAGTGCCTACCTGGGTTATACACCTATGGCTCCTGCTGAGGCGAAGAATGAACATAAAACCTTACATGGTTAATCCCGGATAAAAAAGATGCTGGTTCAGTTGTGATGTTGAAACCATCCTCTGCATGATATAATCAATCATAGACTTACAGACTCTGAGAGATCGTTTCTGCGGCTTGGGTTGTCAAACCATCAGCGTTAAGAGTGCTCACTACAGATTGCAGGGATAGCACCAAATAGCAGCTATCTGCATAGGAGATGGGAAGCATTGTTTATGCTTCCTTACGTTTAATTCGGCACGGATGACTGACGGCGCGACTTCAGTCAGCAGCGGCCTCTGCAGCCCTATCCGCGTTTTTTTTTATTTTTTGTCTATGTTTACTATGTAGTTTTTGTTATTTTTCACCCTTGGTATCCAGAGAATGTGTGTGTCAGCTTAAAACCTCCCAGGGGCGGAGGGAGCAGATAGGGGGTTGTTTTAAATCTCTCCCATGCACGGCAGACCCGACCTTTTCTTTAATCGGGTCTCCGTTGTCGTTGGGCTGGGAAGTGCAACGAGGAGCGGCCTCCAACGATGGAAGACCGGGGACTCCCAGCCAATGCCGACGACTCACCCCACCGTCGCGGAGCTGGCACGAGTCCAGCGCTATGGTGGAGCGGTCATTGCAACGCTGCTGCTGATGCTGCTGCGGCCCGACCTCCGGAGATGTTTATGATGCAACTGCGGGTCTGGCGGACGGCGGCACACAAGAGCCCGCGGGTCCCTGGAGGGAGACCGCTTTTCGGGGCTCCCGCAATGGCGACTTCTCCCGCCCGAGTTGCGGGGTCGAAGAGCTCCTGGAGCGGGGCCTTACAGAATCGCCCCGCGCGGCTTGGAATGGCCGCGGGACTCTGCGTGCGCACGCCAGGGGCTCTAACATCAAGACCCGGTGTATGACCTCTGGCACCACCCAGGCATGGCTTTAATGGCCATTGGACAATCACATCGCCAGCCGGGGGCGCTTTGACTCTGACATCGGGGGGGGGTGGGGAGAGAGTGCGGGGGAGAGTGAGGTTTTTTTGGCCTTCCATCACAACGATGTGATGGATGTTTATGTAAATTATGTTGTGTCTTGGGTCCATTTGTTTGCAATGTATGGCTGCAGAAACGGCATTTCGTTTGGACCTCAAGGGGTCCAAATGACAATTAAATTGAATCTTGAATCATGAATCATGAATCTTGAATCTTGACACGTTAAAATTCCGTTTTATGGGATTATAACATTAAGTTACTAATCCATTATTGTTCCCAATCATTTGGTTGATGAGTACATAAACCACTCTGTCCGGTCTCACCCTCTGATATCCAGAGAATGAAGGTATCGTCAGCTTAAAACCTCCCAGGTTTAGGGATGCAGAGACATGGGTTGTTGCAATGACTGGACCCATAGCGCTGCACTCAGTGCCATGGCGTAATCACTAGTACGTGAGTATGACCATGGGCTGGGAAGTTGCTTCGTCACTTCGTCAATTCCCCGATGGGCACCAGCAACATCCCAGCCCATGGTCATACTCACGTACTAGTGATTACGCCATGGCACTGAGTTCTGCGCTATGGGTCCAGTCGTTGCAACACTGGATAGATTGAGCATATCCGCAGGCTATAATAACATGTTTTGTTTATGATTAATCAAGCAGATTAGACAGGGACATAAGACCAAACTAGAGTTGCATATCCCATGGATCTTGGGTTGCGTGTGATCACGCATTTACACCAGTATGTCAAGGTTCTTAAGAGCTTTATAGACTGACAGCAATATTATTAGTTACATATAATCTTGTTAGAAGGAATTACTATGAACCTTCTCCAGATGGTTATATGGGTCTGGCATATACAGGAGTGTACATTGACATTGAGTCTCACTCCACCAGGACCGCTATACCTCAGCAGCAGGGATGGACCACATCCTAGCAGTTGCAGGATGGTCAAACTATTGATCTATCCAAATATTCAGAATACACCTATTGCCAGAACAGGGGTATTTGCCAACTCTATGTTAGGTATGGTTCATACTTCCTCCAGGATGAGGGAGGTTACTATTGCCACTATTATTCATTAATAGCATCAACATGTCTATATCTATGTCATGTCTGAATGCATTCTTAATGTTCACTCATCATTGGCCTTCTGATGCAGAGTATGACGCCTGGACTCGGTTCCACGGCATGAAATCACAGAGCTTTAAAATCTTCACGTAGTCACTTACGTGACTCCGAAGTAAAATAGTAAGATTAAACAAGAACTTACCAGTTTGAAGTTTGATCTTTATTTAATGAGGTGTAACGTTGAGGGATTACGTGCCCTCCGCTCCCAGCCTCTATCATAAAGTTCAACAGGTATTATGGTTCTCTTATCTTACTATGTTCAGTTCAACAACTGTTTTCTGTGATTTCACACCACTGCTTTGAAGATTGACATGCATGCGTACTGGACGGGGTCTTCACGTAATCCCTCAACGTTACTCCTTATAAAATAAAGATTAAACTTCAAACTGGTAAGTTCTCGTTTAATCTTACTATTTTTAGTCATGTTCTAAATTTGCATTCAGATCGTATTCCACTTCCAAAATTTGATTTAATTGATACTACCGTAATATGATCAGTAAAATTGAATTATATCATCTGTAGTAATGGCTATCAAAGGTGGACTTTGAGAACGTAATAAGAAACTACCATTATATCCTCCTTCATTCAATGCAAAGAGAATATGTGGAAAAATCTGAGGATTATATCTTTTTTATACTTGAAAAACCTCCTCACCACCAGCCCAACCTTATTTTGTATTAATCATAGTTTTGAATTAGTAAGTGAATGAGATATGAGATTTTCTATGCAATAGGCTGAGCAAAATGTTAAATACATTCCTAATAATTGGTTATTAGAAAATCAATAACAGCAGTGCAGGCACAAGGAACTGCAGGTGTTGGTTGATACTAAATAGTGTACCATCCTGACTGTCAACAATCGCCCTTTAACCATATAACCATATAACAATTACAGTACAGAAACAGGCCATCTCGGCCCTTCTAGTCCGTGCCGAACACTACTCTCACCTAGTCCCATCTACCTGCACTCAGACCATAACCCTCCATTCCTTTCCCGTCCATATACCTATCCAATTTATTTTTAAATGAAAAAAATGAACCTGCCTTCATCACTTCCACTGGAAGCTCATTCCACACAGCTACCACCCTCTGAGTAAAGGAGTTCCCCTTCATGTTGCCCCAAAACTTTTGTCGTCCATTCCCGTCCATATACCTATCCAATTTATTTTTAAATGAAAAAAATGAACCTGCCTTCATCACTTCCACTGGAAGCTCATTCCACACAGCTACCACCCTCTGAGTAAAGGAGTTCCCCCTCATGTTGCCCCAAAACTTTTGTCCCTTAATTCTCAAATCATGTCCTCTTATTTGAATCTACCCTTCTCTCAATGGAAAAAGCTTATCCACGTCAACTCTGTCTATCCCTCTCATCATTTTAAAGACCTCTATCAAGTCCCCCCTTAACCTTCTGCGCTCCAAAGAATAAAGACCTATCTTGTTCAACGTTTCTCTGTAACTTAGTTGCTGAAACCCAGGCAACATTCTAGTAAATCTCCTCTGTACTCTCTCTATTTTGTTGACATCGTTCCTATAATTTGGCAACCAGAATTGCACACCATATTCCAGATTTGGTCTCACCAATGCCTTGTACAATTTTAACATTACATCCCAACATCTATACTCAATGCTCTGATTTATAAAGGCCAGCACACCAAAAGCTTTCTTTACCACCCTATCTACATGAGATTCCACCTTCCGGGAACTATGCTCAGTTATTCCTAGATCACTCTGTTCAACTGCATTCCTCAATTTGCTACCATTTACCATGTACGTCCTATTTTGATTTGTCCTGCCAAGATGTAGTACCTCACACTTATCAGCATTAAACTCCATCTGCCATCTTCCAGCCCACTCTTCCAAATGGCCTAAATCTCTCTGTAGACTTTGAAAATCTGCTTCATTCTCCACAACACCACCTTAGTATCATCTGCATACTTACTAATCCAATTTACCACACCATCATCCAGATCATTGATGTATATGACAAACAACAGTGGACCCAACACAGATCCCTGAGGCACCCCACTAGTCACCGGCCTCCAACCTGACAAACAGTTATCCACCATTACTCTCTGGTATCTCCCATTCAGCCACTGTTGAATCCATCTTGCTACTCCACTATTAATACCTAACAATTGAACCTTCTTAACCAACCTTCCATGTGGAACCTTGTGAAAGGCCTTACTGAAGTCCATATAGACAACATCCACCGCTTTACCCTCATCAATATTCCTAGTAACCTCTTCAAAAAATTCAAGAAGATTAGTCAAACATGACCTTCCAGGCACAAATCCATGTTGACTGTTCCTAATCAGACTCTGTTTATTCAGATGATTATTATATATTATCTCTAAGTATCCTTTCCATTAATTTGCCCACCACTGATGTCAAACTAACTGGTCTATAATTGCTAGGTTTACTCTTAGACCCCTTTTTAAACAATAAAACAACATGCGCAGTACGCCAATCCTCCGGCACTATTCCCGTTTCTAATGACATTTGAAATATTTCTGCCATAGCCCCTGCTATTTCTACACTAACTTCCCTCAATGCCCTAGGGAATATCCTGTCAGGACCTGGAGACTTATCCGCTTTTATATTTTTCAAAAGTGTCAGTACTTCCTCTTCTTTGATCCTCATAGTTTCCATAGCTACCCTACTTGCTTCCCTTACCTCACATAATTCAATATCCTTCTCCTTGGTGAATACCGAAGAAAAGAAATTGTTCAATATCTCCCCCATCTCTTTTGGCTCTCCATAGCTGTCCACTCTGACTCTCTAATGGACCAATGTATCTCTCGTTATTCCTATTAATATAGCTGTAGAAACCTTTTGGATTTACTTTCACCTTACTTGCCAAAGCAACCTCATATCTTTGGTTAGTAATATCCTCCAAGGAAAGAAATCTTAACCAGTATGGTACACAATGGCTGTGGGTCCAATGGGGCTGGCTCTTAATTGCATCCTCAGATAATGTTGAATTGTAGGTGGGCAAGAAAATGTTGTCATTATCAATCATGACCAAATTGAATGGATAAAAATTATGGCTTTGTTCATTTCTGTGCTTTTCTCAATCTCATAGCCTTCAGGATCCGCCAACACCTTTAATTATGATATTTTGCCCATCCTGGGTTTCTTGCCTCCATCTTTGACAGTGATTTAAAAGTATTTTGCAACTTGCTAATATGGTTAATGGGGCTGTTTGAAAGTGGAATAAAAATACATGTGATAATCAAGGTAGCAATGAAGTGTTAGGTGAGAGGTGACATTATTTTTTGCAAAAATATGTAATAACAATGAATTAAATAAGGATAATGTTAAATTTATTCTCACAGTTGCTGCATGAAATGGAAACGTTGGATCAATGAATAAGTCAGAAGTTATTTTAAATGATGGTAATAGGAGTGCTGAATCATCAGTCCCTCAACCTCTTTGTCAACCCATCATTTTGTTAGAGAATAAAGGTATGTCAATTAGAGGGTGTTGTGTCGCTAGCTCATGGATATCCCCCTAAGCCCCTATCACTTTCTTTAAGATATTCTTATAAACCAACCTTTTGGAATAAATGCATTACCTGCAGTGACATGGAACATTTTACTGCATAAAAATGCATATTGCTGTTTTGGTAATGGAAGTAAATATCTATGTATTTAAGATGTTTGCAGAACACACTTTGCATTTGTGAATTTAACTTATTTTCATTTAACATTTTCAAGTAATTGGTTCTTTTAAGATTCATCATTCGTCTTCTTTGTGCAAGTGTGTTTAGGAATTACGCTTTTAATATAAATCTAAGTTGCATCAATTTTATATGTGATATTTTATAAGAAGGTACCCTTCTATATTTTATCAAATAATTAAAACAAATTCAGTTTGATATTCAGGTTGTTGAAATTTTCTTTTTATAAATGTTCTTAACATTGAAGTTGATGAATGATATAAGTTGTTATCTGAAGTGAAATGAAAATTAATTTAAAATTAGGTATCACTGTATTGTTTTGTACTGTATTTTCTAATAAAATAAACAAAAAAAACCCCAAAAATTTACAGCTGCATTATTCTACATAATAAAAGGGAATTTGGCTGGAGAAAATTGGAAATCATTACCCGGAAAACATTATAAGTATGCTTTTATAGTCAATTTAGATTACATTGTAATGGAAAATTATAGACCGGATGTGAAGTTACTGAAAACACCTAGATGTGTTTCTATTTTAAATTGATTTCTTAAAATTGCACTAAAAAGTGTATATTCATCAATTGCTTATAAAGGATATCTCAGCAAAATAATTATTTTTAAAAAGCATCTGCGTTCATGCATGTTATTAAAACTAGTGGACTGTAAGCACTGTAGAAAGAGAAAGAACATTGATACAACATTGAAATGCCAATGTCTACCTTAGCAATGGACAAACATTTGGAACTATATGCATTAGTCATACAGTTACACATAGACAGAGGGCTTTTCTCATTGACTCAGGAGAAGTGTAAGCTTTCAAAGAAAACTTTAATTGCAACTTACCTTTAATTGAGCATGAAGAATTATTCATTTAATTTATCTAGCCTACTAAATAAACATATTACATATTACATGTGATAAAAGGAGAGGTATCCTATCTCCACACACTACTTGATTTTGTGAATATTTTGACAAATTTCCTTTTAGTCACCTGAACTAGTTATTGAGCAGTAAAGTTAACCACTATGGGGTTTGTGCAGCAATTCATCCAGTGGGTTACTCAGTTTGATGTATTCAAGAGGGAGTTGATACAATTGATGCATTCAAGAGAGAGTTAGATATAGCTCTTAAGGCTAAAGGAATCAAGGGATATGGGGAGAAAGCAGGAACGGGGTACTGATTTTGGGTACACAAAAATGCTGGAGAAACTCAGCGGATGCAGCAGCATCTATGGAGCGAAGGAAATAGGCAACCCTTTGGGGCAAAACCCTTCTTCAGACAAATTCAGAATGATTTTGGGTGATCAGCCATAATCATATTGAATGGCTGCGATGGCTCAAAGGGCCGAATGGCCTACTACTGTGCCTATTTTCTATGTTTCTATGTTTCTATGTTTGAATTAAGATTGTCTTCTTGTTCCAGGATTTCAACAATAGGGGATTTTATTTTCTCTGTTAATTATTTTCATTTTAAGCACAGCAAGCAGATCATCAGCTGATTCCAACCGGAAATTGCCCAGGAACCAATTTTTTTCTCAAACACTAATTCTACTACACAATTCTCAATATCTCAGTTGTTATAAAATGAATAACTATATCAGTATACGATGTTTCTACTAGTGGGATTGTCTAGGACCAGAGGTCATTGCCTCAGAATTAAATATTCCTTTAAGATGGAGATGAGGAGGAATTTCTTTAGTCAGAGAGTGGGGAATCTGCTGAACTGATTGCCACAAGAGGCCATGGAGGCCATCAATAGATATGTTTAAGGCAGAGATAGATAGATTCTTGCTTAATACGGGTGTCAGGAATTATGGGGAGGAGGCAGGACAATAGGGTCAAGAGGGAGAGATAGATCAGCCGTGATTGAATGGCGGAGTAGACTTGATGTGCCAAGTGGTCTAATTTTGCTCCTATCACTTATGAACTTATAAAGAAAGCTGGAAGTAATAAACAGAATGCAGTTACATAATTTTCATGGCTCTCCTCTCACATCTTTATTAAGGTTTTAATGAATTTAGTTTGCATGAATAAAATAAAACAATGGTAAAACATTTGAATCGCGGATAGATTAGCTGGTGGAGGATAAAACTTTATTTTTGCCAAGTTATGTACATCACTTTAAAGCTCAAGGGACAAGTTCATGAGATGCAAATCCTTCAGCACAAAACAATTAACTAAATTAAAGAAGTGCTTCAAAATATAGTAATGGCATAATATCTGCTGCAGGCTATGGTAAATTGTGATGAGGATTGAGAGACTGCAGGAAGATGTTGATAGTCTAGTAAGCTGAGAACGATGGCCAATGTATATCAATGCACCAAAATGTATTTTTTTTCTTAGTTTAGTTTATTGTCACGAGTACTAAGGTACAGTGAAAAACTTTTGGTTGCATGCTATCCAGTCAGCAAAAAGACTATACATGATCACATTCAAGTCGTCCACAGTGTACAGATACAGGATAAAGTGAATACCATTTTGTGCAAGATAAAGTCGAGTAAAGTCCAATTAAAGACAGTCAGAGGGTCTCCAATGAAGAAGATAGTAGGCCAGACTGCTCTCTAGTTGGTGATGGGGTGGTTTAGTTGCCTGATAACAGCTGGGCAGAAATTGTTCCTGAATCCAGAGCTATCCATTTTCACATTTCTGTCCCTCTTGTCTGATGGGATATGAGGGAATGTCCGAGTTAAGATTCATCCTTGATTATGCTGGTGGCCTTGTGAGTGTGAAGTGTAGATGGAGTCAGTGGAAGGGTTGGTTAGTTTGCATAATGGTCTGGCCGTATCCACAATTCTGCAATTTCTTGTGTTCTTAGATGTAGCAATTCCCAAACCATGCAGTGATGTACCCTGATAAAACGCTTTCTAAGGCACATCTGTAGAAGTTATGAGTTGTTGGGGACATGCTGAACTTCTTAAACCTGCTAAGGAAGTGGAGGCGTTGGTGTGCTTTCTTGGACATTGTTTTGATTTGGCTGGTCTAGGAAAAGTTACTGGTGATATTTACTCCTGGATCTTTTTTAAACAACTTCAGCAGATCTTTGCTGAGTCACCCAATCTGCTGCTCTCTGCAGTATCAGCACACCACCCAGATACATACCAATGGAAAGATGATTTCATCACCCTAAATAGCATTGATGACCAGGTGAGATCTCAGTCACTGGAATTTACTAACATTGCTGGCTTCACACAACTGCAATACACTAATGTCTCTGAGCATATGATCTTTGGTGCTCCAATTCAGTGCATGCATGTGCTTTTTTTGCCATGCCAATAACATTAAAGGAGTAATGCTCTTTTCTGAAAGCATTTGTGACACATTGACCTCAGAGAAACACAACTGGCAGATGTTTTCGACAGCCAGTGTTGCCTATCAGGTATATCCGGCAGGACAAGGCATCTCCTCTACTTCTCTGGATCCTAATGTCAATTTGCAGTCATAAGGTCATAAGTGATAGGAGAAGAATTAGGCCATTCGGCCAATCTAGTCGCCATTCAATCATGGCTGATCTATCTCTCCCTCCTAACCCCATTCTCCTCCCTTCTCCCCATAACCACTGACGCCCGTACTTCTTCTTCCTCGTGTCCGGCCATCTTCTATATCACGTCTTTCCAGTTGGTCAGTGACGGTTGATGGTCGGTGGTTGCAGAAATGGCTACTTCAGTCAGTCGCTGTGGTACAATTTCTGTCGTCAGCATTGCCTGGGATGTGCCAAATGGAAGCTTCTGCTTGCATCCCATGCCCGGACTAATCAAGAATCTATCCATCTCTGCCTTAAAAATATCCATTGGCGCCCCCCCCATTTATACGGAGCTTTAGCATTTTTCAGCTTGAAATTGTGCAATCTGGTGCATACTGTAGCGAGTCATTTAACTTACACTTGAATGCAATATTTATGCTTTAAATTGGATTAGCTATGAATAAGGTTAGGCTAAATTACATTCCTAATTACATTCCACAGTCGAGCCAGGCTCTGATCAACAGGTGCAGCACATGAATGATCTTAGTATATTCATGTATGGAAATCAAGATTATAATCAAACACTTGGCCCATGTTGACCAACCTGGGTCTCACTGCACACCTGGTACAACTCCTGACCCTGACTCCAGTTGCATACCTTCTTTCATTCCTGACCCTGAGTCCAGCCTTAAACCTGGCCCCCTATTAATAGCTGCTTACCTGCATTGGCTGCCAGTGCTGAATACTCCCATTGTACCAGCTTTGACTGCACACCTGGTACTATTCCAGACCTTCACACTGGATGCACACTTGGCCTTGCTTCTAGCCCGCCTAGACCAGACACCGGGCATTCATGTCTGATGATACAGTGGTCTACAGGAAGTCCAGATACAACTTTGGTAAGGCCATCAAAAAGGCCAAAAGAGACTTCTGCTCCAAACTGGAGGATGAGACAGATGTTCGGCGGGGCCTGAAAGCAATCACCTCCTGCAAGGCAAAATCAGGAGGCAGCTCGAATGTCGGCGAAACATCACTCCCTGACGAGCTCAATGTGTTTTACGCACACTTTGATAGGGAGAACACCGATGTGCCTTCCCGAGCCCCCATTCGCTGTGATGGCATTTCAGTCTCAGTCACAGAGGCCGACGTCAGGAAATCGTTCAGAGGGGTGAACCCACGAAAAGTGCCTGGACCTGATGGTGAACCTGGTCGTGTTCTAAAAACCTGTGCGGACCAACTGGTTGGAGTTTTTACAGACATTTTCAACCTCTCACCTCTGAGGTCTGAGGTTCCCACCAGCTTCAAAAGGGCATCAATTATACCAGTGCCCAAGAAGAGTAAGGTGATGTGCCTCAATGACTATCGACCTGTGGCACTAACGCCTGTGGTGATGAAGTGCTTTGAGAGGTTGATCATGGCGCAAATCAACTCCTACCTCGACAAAAACCTGGACTCACTGCAGTTCGCTTACAGCCACAACAGATCCACGGTGGATGCGATCTCGCTGGCCCTCCACTCCGCTCTGGACCACTTGGACAACAAAATCTCATATGTCAGGATGTCATTCATTGATTACAGCTCGGCATTTAATACAATCATCCCCTCCAAGCTGGTTACCAAACTCGCAGAACTGGGTCTCTGCGCACGCCTCTGCAATTGGATCCTCGACTTCCTCATTCTCAGACCACAGTCTGTTCGTATTGGTGGAAATGTGTCAGACTCGATAACAATCAGCATGGGAGCACCTCAAAGCTGCGTGCTCAGCCCCCTGCTGTACTCACTCTATACTTATGACTGCGTAGCCGGTCACAGTGTGAACTCCATCATCAAGTTCGCTGACGACACCACTGTTGTGGAACGTATCACTGATGGGGACGAGTCAGAGTATAGAAGAGAGATCGAGCGACTGTCCATATGGTGCCAGCACAATAACCTGGCCCTCAACACCAGCAAAACCAAGGAACTGATTGTGGACTTTGGAAGGAGTAGGATGGGGACCCACAGTCCCATTTATATCAACGGGTCGATGGTCGAAAGGGTCAAGAGCTTCAAATTCCTGGGCGTGCACATCTCTGAAGATCTTTTCTGGTCCGAGAACACTGATGCAATTATTAAGAAAGCACATCAGCGCCTCTACTTCCTGAGAAGATTACGGACAGTCGGTTTGTCAAGGAGGACTCTCTCTAACTTCCACAGGTGCACAGTAGAGAGCATGCTGACCAGTTGCATCGTGGCTTGGTACGGCAACTTGAGCGCCCTGGAGAGGAAAAGACTACTAAAAGTAGTAAACACTGCCCAGTCCATCATCGGCTCCGACCTCGCTCCCATCGAGGGGATTTATCGCAGTCGCTGCCTCAAAAAGGCTGGCAGTATCATCAAGGGACCCACATCATCCTGTCCACACACTCATCTCCCTGCTACCTTCAGGTAGAAGGTACAGGAGCCTGAAGACTGCAAAGACCAGGTTCAGGAATAGCTACTTCCCCACAGCCATCAGGCTATTAAACTTGGCTCGGACAAAACTCTGAACATTAATAGCACATTATCTGTTATTTGCACTTGATCAGTTTATATATTCATGTGCGTATATATTTATATAATGGTATATGGACACACTGATCTGTTTTGTAGTCAATGCCTAATATGTTCTGTTGTGCTGAAGCAAAGCAAGAATTTCATTGTCCTATCAGGGACACATGACAATAAATTCACTTGAACTTGAACTTGAACTTGAATCTTGCGTATCTTCTTGTTTAGAAATCTCCCGCCCATATATCTAACATGGAGATATCATAAATGTCCAGATTCTACTCGCCAAATGGAGTCCCCTCATAAAAGATGCTGCTTTGTGAGACTTGCCTGCTGCTAAACACCATGACCAAGAGCAGCAGTAATGCAAGATTGTAATAGATAAGAACCTAGACAGAACTACAAAGAACTATTGTACGTCACCCATTCGTTCTCTCCAGTGATGCTGCCTGTCCCGCTGAGTTACTCCAGTGTTTTGTGTCTATCTCAGAAGAATGGTTTAGCTTTAGCTATTTTAACTACATTCTATCTTGGCCATTTTCCCATCTTGGCTATAACCTATTCTAACCTACTCATCTTCCTTATAATTCTCAAAATTCCCGACAACATTCTCCATTACTGGCAAATCTACACTGAGCGTAAGCACGTCAATGGCAAAATTCCTGATCCCGTTACTGGAGAACCTCACTGTAACTGTTTTCAATGATGTGCAGCTCACCCTGACATGTTTTGTGGGAACATGACTTTCATATCTGCATTGCTCAGTTGCGTGGGAGCATTCATGCCTGATGTCATTAATTGGAGCCACCTCCTACCAGTCTCTTCCTTTGGTGCACAAGTAGATCTCAGTCACTAAGGATCGACATGCAGATCTCACTGATAAAAATGTCCATCTCTTTCACTAACTCTAGGAACTTCCTCGCGTTGACCCTCTTAAAAGCATATTTTGCATGATTGAAACAGCATCCACTGATGGTGTCTGGTACGTGAACATTTAAGGGTTGCCACCTTTCTGTGAAGAGATTGCAAACAACTATCAGTGGCTGCATTAAAATTGTTTTTTTTTCAATGGACCCGTGCAATTCTCCCTTTACTTGCATGTTTTATGCTGTGAAGCAACATAACACCACTACAAATGCCTTTTTTGGCCAATTTCATTATTTCCTTTGCAGGCGATTGAATTGAGCATCCAAACCAAATGCAGCAGAGGTTTAACGCAGCTAAAAAATAGTGAAATAAAATTCTATGAGTGGTTCATAAATAGAATACAGCAGCAACATAGGAAACTTAATGTACAGTGACATGGGCCGTGAAAGAATGATGTGCAAGCCCATCAACAAAATAACCAGAATAATTGCCTGTAAGCATTGGAGATATAAAATCAACTTATTCAAGACCTTAATATGGCTGTATTGGGAATTTTCCCTCGCTTGGATGCTTATCATAAAAAAGGTGATAAAAGTAGTAGCAAATGCATATAATAGATTTAAATAAGATGTCTGGAAAAGATGATGGATTATAATGATAAAGAGAAGTGAGAAGTGAGAGCCTTTGGCATTGGACCCAAGAAGGTTAAGAAGATGAAGATCCAGTACCATGAACATTAGATTAGCAAAGTGGCTGGTGGCACTGAATCAAATAAAATTGGCAATTAGTGCCTAATGGGTAGATACAATTGTCCATAACTGATTCTGGATTGTCTCTTCAAAAAGAATCCACAAGGTTCATCAACATTCAGAGAACTAATCAACCACCCTGGAATGTATGGCTATGTAGATTAATCCAATTGCTCCTAGTACAAAATGTAGGTTTGCCAACATTTCACACATACACATACACACACAAACACACAGGCACACATACACACAGAAACTAGCAATAAAAACAAAATCAAGTTAATTTTACAATGACAAACGGATTGCTTTCAGTGATCAATTAAATATTAAAGGGGGGGGTAAACATCAAAATAAGTTATGAAAGGATGAGGAAATTGCCTTTTATTGGATCGCTTGAAATGTAGCCTCATTTACCCTAAACAAAATATTGAAACAGAATTGAGGATTTTAGAGATTCATTTGAGAATCCGTCATATAGTCCAGCCTAACATAGCTCCTGGTAAAAATTACAAGCACCCTGTATGTAATAGTTATTTATAAAATAATTGTCTGTGTCATCTGCAAAAACATATTAGAAAGAGACCTCCACTGAACTAAGAACAGTGAAGTGAGAAAAATCGGAGGTAATACAAGGCAACATTAACAAATTACTCAAAATCTTATGTCATGTATTTTACCATTTTCCACATGTAAAATATTTCCCTTGTCAAATATTCTCCAGCTCACATTTTCTTAAATAAATTCACTAAATAATTTAAACAATATGAATTCTAATGAAAGAATATTCCACTAACTTTTGAAAAGGTGAGAAAGAGCTTCTATGGAGAAATTGAATAATTCTAGTCACTAAAATAATTAATGAAAATGTAATGCTGTTCATTATTTGAAGCTTACTACAGATCCTTCGGAAGTCTCAGTGATGAGAGTGATCTTGGAAGCCAAAAAGCCCAGAAAGAGAATGAGGAAAAATAATAGCCAGGTGTTAGGTGCAATGTGACTTCCTACAGTTGACACTAATGACATGTATATCACTGGCACACAAGACTAATTTATGCCTTGGAGTTTCTGGATCATCTCAAGTTTTGGGAATTTTATCAATTTCTTGGAAAAATTGCATGCAGTGGTGTCTGAGCTTCATGGCATTGATAAATTGCAAGCTGTGAAAAGCAGACATAATTCAGCACATATCTACATGGATAAAATGAACCAGAAGCTCAAGTTCACATCACCTTGAATTATAACATGGTAAATTTTATAAATGCCATTTCAGGGAAACAATGACATGTAAACCATTATGGTGTTATCAGGTGAAGCAACCATAAGGAAAAGCAAAAAAAAGAAAAATTACAATCTCATTGTGCTCCTGCATCTTCAATCCTAGGCGTGCAAATGTGACAATCTGAAGATTAAATAACAACTGCCTGTTTATTGCAGATGAACAAAGCCAACATAATTGTATCAAACCTAGGCTGACCCAGCAGGCAATAAATGCTGATATCTTGCCCCGCTAGGCAGGTGGTAAATAGCAGGTGTCAAAGGAGAAAATGAAAAGAATTATCAAAATAGAAGGGTAAATAAAAGATTGCTTTATCATATGTAGAGAAATAAATGGCAGTGATTCTCAGGAGCTTTTGAAATTTAGGAAAATAAAATTATACCTTCGTTATTATGGAAACAGTAGGCTCAGGGGCACAAAACAAAGCACCTGGTCGTACGTGTAATGGACAAAAATGTATTATGACAATAGCTTAAAAAAATGATATGACTTACCAGTGTTACAGAGTCATTATTTTAGCAACAGAGAATTAAGTAATCACTTACAGCAATACTGGTTTCATTAAAGATTGGCATTTCACCAGTTTGTGGTTGCTCTGTTTATATGTCTGACCAGAAAATTAGTATCACGCTAATTATTCATGACTCATTCTGCCCTGCAGACTGCATGACTAACAGTGTACAGTGTATATAATGAAAATTAAATAAAAGATGAAATTGAAATAGCTTCCTAATAGGTCTTTTTTACCCACGCCTGTTGTGGAATATGACAATTTTTTTAATAGTTTTGTGCCGTTTAAAAAAGGTGTGATTTTATGGGAAGAGAATTTTGCATTTTTGTTACATCACTGATTGCTGTAAACTGTTAATGGTAGTGCAAATCAAACATAATCTATATTATAATGAATAATTCTAAAAGCAATAGAACATGGAATAGCATCTAAACAGTGGCAGCAAAATGTTAATGATTTATCAGTATCATTGGAATGCTTGGCTTTCCTCTTTCACAATAATGTTGACATTGTTTGACCTATTCACATAAGGTTCAGGAAGACAATGGATTTTTTGGTCATAGTGTACTTTTCTGGGTTGTAGGATAAGCAATATTTGTAGTAAGGCATATTAATTATGTAGATCCCCTCCAAGCTAGCAGGAGCCTTGATGCTTTTAATGAGGTGTCACTGGTTTGATCTGCAAATGTTGTGTTTGCAGACATGTGTTCAGCAAACATGAAGAATGTAAACAAACTTCTTGAAGGACAAAATTCCGTCTCCATCTTTTTTGTATGCAAAAATATAACATATTGGCAACAAGGAAACATTTTCCCAAAGTCAGGAAGAACCAAAGAGATTGCCTCCTTCATAGAAGAAAAGCCAAACAGACATGTGTAATTAAAAATAAGACGATGAAAGAAAGATGCCCACTTAAATGTAAGCATTTGACTTGATTGCAGCATTTACCTCTCAAACTCAGATAAGTGAGGAACATTGTGGGAGATACTTCTGCAGTACTTTTCTGCAAATGATGTTGATGATGAAAAGAAAAAGTTATATATCTTAATTAATGTGGTGGCAGCCCCTGCTGAGTTGGAGAAATCCAGTAATAATTAAAAATAAGGAATTGTGGATTTGTTGAACAATCGTTTTAAACCAAAAACAAATGAATTAGCAAAAGTTTAACTCTAACCCTAAGTTAAAAAAACCTAATAAAACAATGGCTATCTAGCCAAATATGGGAAGTTATCACGCTAACCATTCCAACACACTCTCATAAATGACAAGGGATAGATTAATGTATGGAAGCAATTGATTCGAGATGATTATTATCAGAAATGAATCTGAGCATTGAGAACACACTGAAATTACCTAAACCATGAAATTACCGAGTAAAAACAAACAGAACTTGCATGTTTGACTTGCTGCTCCATAAAACAGTGTGCATGGTAGACACATAGCAAAGCACAGTTCCAATGCAGCCATAGCTGAACAAAGGCTACTGGCAATGTGGAGGGAAAACATGTGTAGGCTAAATGCTGGTTCAGACAATAAAAATGTGCATAATTTGCTTTAAAAGGTCACATCAGCTGAGTTATAGAAATAAGCATAAAGTTAGATAATTAAATTAGCAGTTAAAGGAAGTTGCTGAATTGTTTATTATTTACATTAACGGTTTGCAGGAATGAACACTATGTAAGGTTTCCAAGTTTGATGATGATCCAAAACTTGGTGGAAGGGCATATTGTGAAGAGGGGATAGTGATTCTGCAATAGGATATGGATAGATTGATTGATTGAATGATTGATTGGGTAAAAACCTGGAAAAATTGTGTTTAATTTGGGGAGGTGGATGGTCATGAACTTTGGCAGGAGGAATCAAAAGATGAATTGCTAACTAAGTGGAGAAAGTTTGTAAATGGGTGGTTTGGAGTTATTTAGGTGTTCTAGCACAAGGATCATGAGCGGTTAGCAAATTGGTCCAAAAAGTTAGACCAAATGGGAACCTGGACAGAGAGTAATCTGGGCAGCATGGTGGCACAGCGGTAGAGTTGCTGCCTTACAGCGCTTGCAGCGCCGGAGACCCGGGTTCGATCCTGATCACGGGTGCTGTTTGTACAGAGTTTATATGTTCTCCCCGTGACTGTGGGGAGAACATTTTATCCCAGATCTTCGGTTTCCTCCCACACTCCAACGACGTATAGGTATGTATGTTAATTGACTTGGTGTGTGTTTAATTTATCCCTAGAAGTAGGATAGTGCGCGGGGATTGCTGGTCAGTGCGGAATCGGTTGGCCATATGGCTTGTTTTCGCTGCATCGCTAAACTAAACTAAACTAATGATGGTCAAGTTGGTTTTGTGATTAGAGCCTATGGCTGATAGTGTATCACTGGGATTGGTGTAGCAACTATTGTTGTTTTATGTTGTATATAAATTAACATTGGCATTCTGGGTGTGAATATAGGAGGTCTGGTTAGTAAGTTCAAAGATGAGACAAATATTTGCGGATTGTTGATTGGGAAGAAACTATGGAATTATATTTATGATGTAAGCTGGACAGTATCTTGCAGTATAGTCTAGATGATACCAGTTCTTGACAGCTTGAGGTCATAACAACTGAATGCGTCCTGGTCCTTGCAATGCAATGTTTCGCAAGTACAACTTTAATGAAGTGCTTCCAGTTTATTTTGACCAGGTTATCAGAATTATATTAATTTTGTATGTTTGTCTGTATTTATCAATATTTGAGTGACAAGAAATAATTTATTGCTGAAGAATGTATTTCTTCATTATTTCATTCTGTAGATAATGCATCTCTGTGAAAGTGCTTGATGTCATTCACATCTCAAGAACCTGACATTTGCAATATTTGCAGCATGTCGTAGGATGAAAGAACTCATCAGCAAGTAAAATCTTGGATCTCAGCGTAGTGTGAAAATATGCAAAATCCTGATCATATTGGACAGTGCACTGAACCAGATTGGTAAATGCAAGCTGAATAGAGAGAAGATAGACACAAAAAAACTCAGCGGGTGTTCATCTCTGGAGAAAAGGAATAAGTGACGTCCTGGGTCGAAACCCTTCTTCAGCATACATACAAGCAATACAACCATACATTTATTCTTTCTATTGGCAATCAAATAGCATTTATAACATGATTTTCCCTTTATTCACAACATTTAGAAATAGAGAAGGCAAAGGAAAACACATGCAAGGTCAAAATGGGCTTTGGGAACCTCAAAGGTTGAGGATGCAAGGAAAACAGAGAGTGATTAGGAATAGGCTGGGGCTTGATGATTAGGAAAGGGTCGAGCAAGAGTGGTAGCTTTGCCCTATATCCATTGAATGTGCCCTGAAAAGTTCCAATGATCAGCATTGCTTAAATATTAATTTTCTATTTTTCAGATATAACAACACACACTTCACTGGTAGCAACATTCCCTTCATCCTGAATAAGGAAATGCATTTCCTAACTATTCAGATCAAGAAACAGATCACAATAATTCCTACAAGATCAGCCCAGGAACTTATCAATCATTGAATCAAACTAAGGAATTGCTTATAATTTGCAGAATGAGGAAACATATCAAAAAACAATTTTGTTGATTGCCTTCTTCGCTCTTTTTTGTTTCTTCAGGTAAACATGCAAGGTTTCACAGGACCACATTTAAATTATTTTGAAAATGTCCTGTGGACTAATGATCAATAGATCTTGAGCCATACTACTTACATTTACGGTGCAAAGAACATTTTTTTCTCCTTTGTTTGGTTAGAATCTGGAAAAGATGAGATGGAGGGACATAAAATGCTGGAGTAACTCAGTGGGTCAGGCAGCATCCCTGGAGAACATGGATAGGTGACATTTTTGTTCAGATACATTGCCGATCCATGTTCTGCAGTGGTGCTGCCTGACCTGCAAAGTTACTCCAGCATTTTGTGTCTATCATTGGAATAAACCAGCATCTGCAGTTCCTTGTTATTATATGACACGGAGGGATTCATTTTTCATATGATGCTGTTGGCAATGGAAAAAATTCACAATCAATCCTTTGTTACCTTTGAATTAAGGAAGCTGTTAAGAATCAACTTATTGATGTGCCAGGAGAAACATATATTCTGACTGGGTAAGGATAGCAGATTCCTTCCCTGGAGGATATCAATAAACAACTGCACAGCAGTTTCATGGTCACCATTACTAAGCTTCTTCCAAAAAGTCCAAATTCATTTTATGAGAGAACCTTCCATCCATCATGCAACTGCAAATTATTGTCAATTCCCAGGTTTTTATACCAATTGGCAAAAGCCTTTAACCCAGGAGGTCAGGTATCGTGGCTGGTGAAAGAAAGATGAAGGGAGAGTAAAGTGGGAATGTATTTAAGCATTATAATTGCAGATATCTTATTTTCTGTTGGAATAGCTTGACAAGAGATGTGAGATTAATGTGATGTGTTGGAAACCAAGATTAGTTACTGAAGTTTGAAGAGAGGATTCTGTGCATGCAATGTATAGTGTGAGATAGCTAAACTGGTGCCTTTTCCACAAGATGCCAATTTTTAACTCCAAAGACCCATGCCCAAGCACAGACAAATTATAAATAACTGCTCTTGTTGTACAAAGCTATTTGAATGGGATTAAATTAATCATATCAGATATAGATCTAAGAGTGAGAGGAATTTTGATCACATCTGAAGTTAAAGAGTAAATTTCTCTCCAACAAAGAAAAAAATACATGTTTTAAAAGTTAACTCCTTCTATTACTAATCAAACACGTCAAAACATTGTAGGGGATAACGAAGCAGAGGAATATTAAAGTTGACACATTGCACAAAAGCTCAGAAACTGTAAATTAAGTTACTAATACAACTACTTGCAGTTTCCTAAACATGACTGATTGACCTAATAATCAAAACCACAAGAGAAGGTTACCATTGAATCAAAAGTTTATTTGAAGTCTTCTTTGCGTCAATTTCTTGAATTTGGGTGTGTTTTTTTTAATCTAAGACACTACTTGTGCACTTTTAAAAAGGAACATCTTAAATCTACATCTTAAATCTTCATTGGATAAATTAATGGTCCATTCGTGGAAAAAATTGCTTCACATTACTGTGGTCATGGAAAAAAACTGCCACAAATTACTGCGGTCAGATCCTAGGGATATGAAAAGAGAGAATAACAATGAATGGAATTTGACAAGAGTCACATCATTCTGTCTGCAACTGATAGGAGTTAGAGATTTTTTTTACTATCAGCATTGAAAAGTATTAGACAAATGCATTGACATATTAGACAGAATGAAACCATTCATGAAAAGTTAGAATTGGATCTCATCAACATTTACATGTAACCTGAACAATATCAACACAATGAAAAACTGGGAATTATATAACCAGTTAGTGGGGAAGATGCTGGAGTCAATTATAAAAGATGAAATAGCGACACATTTTGATAGCAGTAGCAGGATCGGTCCGAGTCAGCATGAATTTACGAAGAGGAAATCATGCTTGACTAATCTTTTTTTGAGGAATTTTTTGAGGATGTAACTAGGAAAATGGACAAGGGAGAGCCAGTGGATGTAGTGTACCTGGACTGTCAGAAAGCATTTGATAAGGTCCCACATAGGAGATTCGTGGGCAAAATTAGAGTACATGGTATTGGGGGTAGGGTGCTGACATGGATAGAAAATTGGTTGGCAGACAGGAAACAAAGAGTAGGGATTAAGGGTCCCTTTCAGAATGGCAGGCAGTGACTAGTGGGGTACCACAAGGCTCGGTGTGGGGACTGCACCTATTTACAATATATATTAATAATTTAGATGAAGGGATTCAAAGTAACATTAGCAAATTTGCAGATGACACAAAGCTGGGTGGCAGTGTGAACTGTGAGGAAGATGCTATGAGGATGCAGGGTGGCTTGGACAGGTTGGGTGAGTGAGCAGATGCATGGCAGATGCAGTTTAATGTGGATAAATGTGAGGTTATCCACTTTGGTGGCAATAAACAGGATGGCAGATTATTATCTAAATTGTGTCAAATTGGGGAAAAGGGAAATTACAAAGCAATCTGGGGGCCCTTGTTCACCAGTCACTGAAAGTAAGCAGGCAGGTACACCATGCAGTGAAGAAAGCGAATGGCATGTTGGCCTCCTTAACACGAGACCAAGAGAACAAGAGTATATGAGCAAAGAGGTCCTTCTGTAGTTGTGTGTAGTTCCCTAGTGAGACCACACCTGGATTATTGTGTTCTGTTTTGGTCTCCAAATTTAAGGAAAGACATTCTTGCTATTGAGGGAGTGCAGCGTAGGTTCACAAGATTAATTCCCAGGATGGCGGGACTGTAATATGTTGATAGAATGGAGCGGCTGGGCTTGTATACTCTGGAACTTAGAAGGATGAGAGGGTATCTTATTGAAACATTTTGATTTTGATTTGATTTGATTCAATTTATTGTCATTGTCTTCAATCAAGAGACAACGAAATGCAATTTCCCTTACAGTCATACAAATAATTAAAAAAAACACACAAAAAAATAGAACACAGCAGTCCACAACACAAACATCCCCACAGCGGCAGCAAAGATCCCCACTGTGAGGGAAGGAACCAAAGTCCAGTCAACCTCCTCGCCGATGTTCCCCAATGTTCATCCGTGGTTGGGGCCTCCCGAGCACCTCTGCAGTCACCGTTACGGGCGGCCCGATGTTCAGGACCTCTCGCCAGGAACGATGGAACCACGACATCGAAAGTTAGAACATCCTCAGCTGCCTGGACCTCTAAATCGGCCACCTCCCACCGGAGTCCGCAGCTCCCGAAGTCCACAGGCCGAGCTGGGCGGAGATTCATGCTGGCAACCCCCGGTAAAGGGTCCCAGGACTCAGCGGTGTTGGTCAGCGCCGCCCACGTTGGGAGCTCCGAAAACCACAGCTCCGTGATGTCGATGCAGCAGGCCCAACACTCCGGAGCTTCATACGGCGATCCCAGGTAAGACCTCACCCGCTCCGTGATGTATCCAGCTCTGCGACGCTGCTGCTGAAGCTCTGGTCCGGTCCCGGCAGGAAAGGCCGCTCCAATCCAGTTGGTAGGCTGCGAGGAGGAGGCCGAGGGCGTGACTCGAATAATAGTCGCATTTTCACCAGGAAGAGTTTGAAACACGGTTCCCCCTCAACATACCCTCTTCCCCCCACATAAAATACTAAAAAAAAATAAGAACATACTTTAAACATAACAAAAAATAAAAAAGATAACCAGACTGTAGGCGGAGGCAGCCATCAACAGCGCCACCGGATGTCTAATAAACATGTATGATTTGGACATGCTAGAGGCAGAAAACATGTTCCCGATGTTGGGGATAGTCCAGAACCAGGGGCCACAGTTTAAGGATAAGGGGTAAGACATTTAGAATGGAGATGAGGAAATACTTTTTCACATAGAACAGGGCCTGTCCCACTTAGGTGACTTTTTAGGCGAGTGCAGGAGACACTGCACTCGCCACATGGTCGCCACATGTTCGCTGGTGGTCTCTGGTGAGTCTTCTTCATGGTTGCGATGTGTTCCCACATTCTGGGAACTAGTTGCGGCCTCAGTATGGTCGCTGCAAATTTCTCAACATGGAAACATTTTCTGCAACCAAAAATTGGTTGCCATGGAGAAAATCGATAATCCTGTAGTCGTAGTTGCAGTTGTAGTGGGTAGTTATGTAGTTATGGGTAGTCGAGGTAGTCGTAGGTAGTTTTAGTTAATCGTCTTTGCTGACCGGACATTTTCATTGGCTCATTCGGGGGAAAAAACGTAAGCACGAGTTTTCAGAACCAACGATAACTAACCGGTAATGTTAAATGCCCGCCAAACTTCACCGCTGTGTATCTCTGGCTAATTAAAAGTTGGCTGGCTTTTTAAAAGTGTCTCCACTACTTCTCCCCCATTCCCCCCCCTCTCTCCCCCCCCCCCCCCTTTTAAAGGACTTACCGTACACTGTGCTAGCCATCTTAACCTTCCTGTTCATCGCAGTGTGTGTCTGTATCACCTTGGCTTTGCACCGTGTGAATTTCAGACAGCGCTCCCCCCGCTTTCCCTGGCCCCCGCCTTTGCGATGTGTTTGTGTGTTGGTGTATGTATGTGTTTCACTCTGACAGTCGCCTTTCCAGTTCCCAGTTTTTCAGACGAGTGCCGCAAATTTGACAGTTGCCGGCAGGCCGTTGAAAAATCGCCTAAGTGGGACAGGCCCTAGAGTTGTGAGTCTGTGGAATTCTCTGCCTCAGAGGGCGGTGGAGGCCGGTTCTCTGGATGCTTTCAAGAGATAGTTAGATAAAGCTCTTAAAGATAGCGGAGTCAAGGATATGGGGAGAAGGCAGGAACGGGATACTGATTGTGGATGATCAGCCATGATCACATTGAATGGCGGTGCTGGCTTGAGGAGCCAAATGGCCTAGTCCTGACCTGCATCCATTGTCTATTTCTATTGTCTATTATGAATAGAAACATTTAGATGATAAATAGAAAAGTTAAGGACAGGGACGAGAGGTCTTTGTGCAGAAAAGAGTCGCAAAGTAATGGCAGGTGACTCTCTCATAACAACTGGATAGATAATTGTAGATATTTATCGAATCAAGTAGGTGTTGCCTTTTCCAGGTGGATGAATGGAGATCTTTGGCAAAATTACTATTAAAGAAAATATTTATTTACATTTAAAATAATAACATAAATATCTATATTACTAAAAGTCTGATCTTGACCACTTCCTGGTGTTCTGTATATTGATTTTGTAAAAAAAAACGCTGCCACTTACGGCTGTGATTTATTTGCCATCTTACTCAGAGTACGCCTCCGTTGCGCAGGACAAGAGGATTTTTCCTATCGATGAAAAATAAAAGAGTTATTAGTATTTTAAAAATGTTGAGATTCTCTCTCCTGAAGGTCACGCTCTCCTTCCGGACGGATTATAAACCCAGAAGTGTTGAGTGCCTCAGTTAGTCTCTGCAAGATGGGGGGGCGAGTGGGTCATGTCCCTCAGTCTGAGCTGTGAATAACACTGAACACATGTCTACTAAATGGTGAGTGGTTTCACTGACCTGTCAGTACCCTTAATGTGGTTTGAAAATATGGTTTGGAAATGCTAAAGCTGTGTTGCCTTTGTTTTGGAAATGCTAAAGCTGTGTTGCCTTTGGTTTGGAAATGCTAAAGCTGTGATGCCTTTGGTTTGGAAATGCTAAAGCTGTGTTGTCTTTGGTTTGGTAATGCTAAAGCTGTGTTGCCTTTGGTTTGGAAATGCTAAAGCTGTGTTGCCTTTGGTTTGGAAATGCTAAAGCTGTGTTGCCTTTGGTTTGGAAATGCTAAAGCTGTGATGCCTTTGGTTTGGAAATGCTAAAGCTGTGTTGTCTTTGGTTTGGAAATGCTGAAGCTGTGTTGCCTTTGGTTGGAAATGCTAAAGCTGTGTTGCCTAATTAAAGTTGCCTTGCCCAATTCAAGTTGCCTTGCCTTCTATATAATTAAAAGTCTAATCTTGACCACTTCCTGTTTTCGCTGTATATTGATTTTAGGAAAAAACCCTATCACATACGTCTGTGATTTTTGGCCATCTTATTCAGTCCCCCTCCGCTCATCAGGTGCTGAGGAATCTTCCCATCGATGAAAAATAAAAGAGTTATTAGTGTTTAAAAAAAGGCGAATCGTTCTCCTGTCAATCACGCCATGAAGGCCATGGTGGGAGGAGGAAGGGACTATAAAATCCAGAAGTGTGGGCGTGGCTCAGTCTCTGCAAGATGGGGGAGGGAGAGGTCACGACACGCTGTCTTTATTGGCCTTGCACCCTGCTTGAAATAGTGTGAAACTGCACTTGAATTTGGTGGCCTTGCACCATGCTTGAAGTGTAATGAAACAGCACATGAATTTGGTGGCCTTGCACCCTACTTAAAATGGAATTTCAAGGAATAGCTGTGAGTCAACTGCCAGCCCACCAGCCATGTGTCAGTGGGCTGCCAGCACAACAGGCTTGAGTGACTGAGCCGCCAGCCCAAGAATCCATTCGGCCCACAATGTCCATACTAGCCCTCTGGAAACCAGTCCCTTCAGCGCACAACACTCCAGAAAGCCCCCCACTGGCCACCAATATTGGAATTGGTGGAGAGGTGGAATATTGCGTTGGGGGGCCAGCCCTCCCATGTGATGCTGGGACCCAACGAGTCCCACTTAGTCTAGGATATCCTAAAACTGGGACACAAGAGTTAATTTTAACTGATAAATGTGCCTGTGGAATATGCTTTTTGAATTCCCATGATATACTTTAGTGACCTTAATATTTTTCAACAATTGTGCACCAGTAACCGTGCGACCTATGAATTGTCTATCCCTGTACAACTTCATCATTAATGACAAAAATAAACAATGTCCCTGCTTTTTAAGGAAAAGAAAACGTTGCACAAATCTTTAATGCCTTAATGATTTTCCCCAGAGTGCAAGCAGCGGTGCCCTTTAATCTTTAATTCGTGAAGACTCCAGAAAATTAGTTGGTAGGTTGACAACCCTAATTTATAATAACTATTCAAACATACTGGAATGATAATCTCCGTGGAAGCAATTGATTATTATTAAACAATCAATGCTGACCTTTTAATTTTCTTCAGAACGCATCTATAAATGCATATTTTCATCCTTGGATTGTTTATGTATTTCATAAATATTCCCAAGCTATTCCTTTATGAGTAAAATCTAATCCATTCTGACCTTTAATTTCTTTGTGAAAACACTAAATATGGGGAATTTTCAAAGAGTATATTTACAAAGTCCACAAATGAACTCAATATAACGGGAACCTGCTTTAGAAAAAAAATCATGCTGACCTTTAAAATATTTTTTAAATTAAAGATTTTATTTTTTTTCTGTTTATCTGCATAAACCACAAATATCTCAAAGATAATTTATTGCAAATATTTTAGACGAAAATACAAGATCAACCTACTGGGCAAAATAGATAGAAATTAATACATCTTCATAATGTGTCCCAAGAAGAATTGATATTTAAATGTGTTTAAATTCCATTAAGTTTGTAATGCTGTCAAAATTTATTGAGAAGGTATTACAGACATCATTTCAAAATAGGAGAAACAGTTCTGTAATGATTTTCACAGCATTTTGGGAAACTGTTTTTCAAAATTTTAGAATTGCAGAATAATACTGAGACATCGTAATGAAGCATAGCTCTGTGACTGGAAACCAGTTCAGCACAGATTTCATATGGTACAGAAAGGTTCAACTGTGGCTTCTTCCCATGGGAAGGAAAATTGATGCAATGTTTCCATTGTTCTATTTTTACATACTTTGTTATTAATGGCTTGGATCTCAATAGACCTTGGTCATACACTGTATTCCTATTGTCATTCATCATTTTGTTAATGATTTGAATGAAGGAATTAAATGGAATAAGTTGTAAATGTGGTAAATAAATTTTCAAAGACATTAATAAATTGTACAAGGGACTAAATCGTTTGACACAAATTGCTGGTGGATAAACCAAGGGATATGCTCATTGTCTTTTAACTTAGATAAGTACAAGTATGCTTATATCTTCCACCATTACATTGCTTTCGCGAGTGCAGATTCCTCCTTGTGTTTAGATTTCAGAAATCCTAGCACTTAGTTAGGACTAAATTTATCTGCAGTTATAGCTCCACCTCTTCATATAATCCATCTCCACTGGTTCCTACAATAATCTAATGAAGTCTCCATTCATTAGATGAGCATCCAGAATTTGCTTATATTGCACCAAGGCATTGCTAGGGAAACATTTGGGTTTTTATTGTTAACTGTAAGGTATGTTCAAGTTTCAGGCAATAAATCAATTGCCTGGTCCTGGTCAAAATGTTCAGTCCAGTTCAAAAATCACTGGTAATTACCATGATGTTGGTGTTGGGGACCAAGTACAGGTATTAATTGTATTCATTCAAGGATCGAGACAAGGTGCAGCATATGGGTGGCCCGGTGGCACAGCGGTAGAATTGCTGCCTAACAGAGAATGCTGGAGATGAGGGTTCGATCCCGACTATGGGTGCTGTCTGTACAGAGTTTGTATGTTCTCCCCATGACCTGCGTGGGTTTTCTTTTTGGTTTCCTTCCACACTCCAAAGAAGTACAGGTATGTAGGTTAATTGGCTTGGTAAAAGTAAACACTGGCCCTAGTTGGTGTAGGATAGTATTAATATGCAGGGATTGCTGGTTGGCGCGGACCCGGTGGGGCGAAGAGCCTGGTTCCGTGCTGTATCTCTAAACTAAAACTAAACTAAACAGAACATTGGGCTTTATTACTCATCATTACTTTACAGTTATGTAACACAAACATTGCTTACCTGAGTCAACTTGAATCTTAACTGGCCCTGCTCTAGGACAGCACAAGTTATGGACAGAGTTGTGAATATAACCGAATACTGTGGACTAATCAGGACTAAAAATAAAAGGATCCTTGATGAGATAGATGGAAATAAGTGGTCCAGAAAAGGATTTGGGTTTCAGGTTTTACTAGGCATTGTTTAAGAGAGTCAGAGACAGCAGATGGGCAAAATGATAAAGGGGGACAAGGATTCAAGACTATAGGAGCAATAACTGCAGTAACATTTGGTACAGTTGTAGGACAAAATAAAAATGGACGATCAGTTGGATAAAATCTAGTTTTCAAAGCTTTTAGGGTGATTCCCGAGAAGTGGATCATTTAATCAGAGGACTATAAGACCCAGCAGAAGTTGATAAGGTTGTCAGATCAGGTTGCAGATGGTGAAAACCATTTTAAAACTATCATTTCATTGGCACCCCTTTAGATTTCAGCAAGCGGAAATTATCTTCATACTGAGAGGGAAATTACTCAGGTTGGCAGACATGAAGTTATTATTGATGACAAAGATAAGGTCAAGGACTGATTGAGCAACCAAACAATGCAGAGGTACTGCAATGGACACCGTGGGAGATGGGAAAAGGAGGTCTGAGAGACTGGCTAAAGCTAGGCTGCTGTATGTTTGGAAAACCAAATTTGTTCTGTAGCAATCAAGTAGGCAATGAAACTCTTCCCTACAGATTTGAATGCTAATATCCATTGGACATTACTGTAGTATAATTGGAACAGTCAGCTTTGCCTGTTATCTGCATTGGGAATGCAATTAACTATTATTATGTATTTTGCATAATTGGAGTTCAGTACAATAAAAGACTAACAGGAGCTATACTGAAAATTGCTATTGACTGCATAGGAGCCAGAATGAGCCAGAATGAGCCAGAATGACCACTGTACAATATGAATGAAAACATATTTAAGGAATTCAGATTTGAAAGCCTGAGCAATTTGTGTGAAATTGTTAAATTAATCATTTGGAAGCAGAATTAGGACAGAATTAACATAGAAGAAGCAATGTTTTATGTTGATAAATGTGATGAAATAGTTCATGAGGTTCGTGGACAAATAAATCATAAGCAATGTTTGGAGACGTGAATTGGATCTGTTCCATTGTGCAGTCACATGTGGGAAGCTGTTTAACTGTTCAAATCATTATTTAAATTCTAATCAGTGCTGGGGGTTTTTAGGAGTATGACTGGTGGGATTAGAATAGGGTATTAATGATAACAGTACAGCTCTTAAAAATGGGAGGGCAATTTGTGCATAACTGCAAAGCAAAAATTGAGATATTGAGATATTAAACAGAGAGCAGGGAAATGTACAACTAAATAATAAAGATTATTTTATAACAACATGAAAATGATATTTAAAAAGCAATTAAGTGAGCAAAAGGCACAATTTACTTTTCTTATTTATTCAGTTCCATCTCACTTAGGGAAGACATTTCATATTCAGCAACATATTATTTATTGAACTTTATGGCCATTATAGTTTCCTATAATTCACAATGATATTAAAGGCATTTCAAAGATATTTCAGTAAATTAAATATAATGCTTATTTAGGCAAAGATTTGTGAAAGTGATGACAGTTCCTGAAATCCAAAATTACATATAATGAATTGTTTTCTCTGGAGTGTTGGAGGCTGAAGGGAGATCTGATAGAAGTATGTACCATTATGAGTCTAATACTGCTGAGTTACTCCAGCACCTTGTGTTTCTTCTATGGAAAATTAAAATCTGGATATGGATTATGTGCAGGCAGAGGAGATTATTTTAACCTGGCATTATGTTCGCACAGCCATAGTCGGCTATCTTTGTAAATAGCCTGTAAATAGCTGGTCAACCCCTTAGGTAGAACCTAAAATTTCCAACACTGGCCTTGCCATAAAACACCAGATACATCTGTGCCTCTGGTATATTGATATGGAAAGGTATGCATCTTCAAGATTGATTGGGGTCCTAAATCATCTAAATCAGCTAAATTGCTGAATGACAATTATCCATCTTAAACTGGTTATACCAACCACATGACCAGACTAGCCAAATCCAAGCCTGATTTGGCATCCTCCATTTTTCTTCAACCTTGAGAAAATATTAGAATATGCCCCTCTAGTTCTTGGGCAGACTACTCATCCTTTGTGAGATGACTCTGTTTTCACTTGGATAGCCATAGTTTCCTCTTTGAACCATAAGTAAGGAAATCTTGGCTTCTCTTGCCGTAGAGGAATTATTTAACCAGAAAACTGAATCTTATAACCGTTTATGATTTGTAAAATGGAAAATTCAGAGGATATCTGTCCCCACCTGTTTGTCGAACCATCTCACCTATCTCCGACTTGAATATCGACAGCACATCTCATGTGACTAATGTAATAACATTCGCATACTCAGCAAACTTCACCTGATTGTTGCCTTGCTGTCCATGACGAGACAGACGGTGACTGTAGATGTGATCAAGGCAGTTTCTGAGAAAGCCCTTGCTATAAAAACCACTAAGACTGCTAATAGAATAATTGACGAAAGGTGATGTCACCTCCCCCCCCCCCTCCCCCCCCCCTCCCCACCATGAAGATCCAGCAATCCCTGAGACAGACACCAACAAAAATTTGCCTCAGGCAGAAGACTAATAATCAACTGATCTTAGATTTTGCTCTATTTCCTTGCACAGACATCCAGACCCGCTGGGAACAATACTGAGTATGAGGAGAGTGCTGCATCCATGGTGATCACTGAAAACTTGCGAATAAAAGCTCTGGCTTGGTTAATTGTGTAGACGTGGTGCTCCAAACCAGCCTCAGTAAAGCGGTATCTGCCACTCACTCGGTAGAGATGATATGTATGCATGTAAACGGGAATCTTACCCCCCAAGTGTGGATTTACCACTCTCACCGCAGCCTTGAAATTCTTTTGCACTAAATTAACATAAATTGGATAGACCTCAGGCCTATACCATCCTAACACAATTGAGTTTAGACTGCAAATACACAAAAGTGCTAAAGTGTCTACTGTAAATCAGACAGCAGAATTCCCTTTACTGACCTTGCAAAGGCCAGATCCTTCCCCGAGAAAACTCCCAACTTTCTGGGGTATAAGGCCTTTTGACTTGTTTTGCTTCCACTGGTGACATAACCCTACCAAGCTCCAGTGTCTGCAAGAATCATAACATATATCAGATCCCTATGATTAGAGTTGAAGCGTACCATCCACTTGATGTTCCCTGTCAATTCTTCACCATCAGAGTCACCACGAATACTCAGAGTGGAAAATATCATAATGCAACCCTGAACCAGGAATTGCTCCACAGTCATCTGACTGGAAACACCTATCTCGGTCGCCAATGTGCGCAACACATTCTCTTCGACCAGACTCTCAATCAGGAATTCTGGTATTGAGAGCTTACAGATTAATATTATATATATATTTACTATTTACAACATGAACCTGCAAGTCAGATAAAAAATGCTACATGCCAGATCGGCCTTCTGCTGGAAGCTGCCTATCCCCAAGAGGATGGCAAATTATGTTCCAGCAGGCTGGCAACTCTACTAGCCGAGCAGAAATAATTAACCATGTGTTGAGGGAAACCTCAAACTACCTCACTCTACTGAGCAGTCTGATAACCTCGATCACAGATGTTGAGACAATGCTTCCCTGGCCAATATGTTCCATATGGACAGCCAGTTTCAAGATGGTCTACCCTGAACCAGGGTAGCCAAACTGTTCCTACTTGGAACTTACAGAGGTTGCTATGCCAGGCACCCTGCCAATGTCTGCATCAACCTGCTCTTCTCTGGAGAGAGTGAAAGGGACTAGACAGCCTATGCTGCCTGTAAATCCAAACCCGGTGCGACAGACTACTCCATTTCAGAATTAGTAAAGAGACCTTACCTGCCAGCGTCTCTGAGCCCAGGTCGCCCTCCTTGTTGGAGCTTCAGCGAAGTTCCATTGCAAACCATGCCTGACCACATCTTCAGCCCCATGCTTGCCAAACAGTTCCCTTACGGAGCCAAAAGTGACATTGCTGTGCAAGACACACCTGCCAGCATTTCTGAGCCCAATGGGACAGACTGTTCCTTCGGCCTAAAGCCTCTTTGGAGCCTTGCTGGAGCTTACTGTGCAGGTCATGCTACGAGTTACTCCCAGCCTGGTTAGACAGGCTGCTCTTTCGGCCCCTTCTGCTCCTTCAGAGCCTTAGCGAAGCCCACTGAACAGGCCGTGCTCACTATTACTGCAAGCTTGGTTCAACAGGCTGCTCTTGCGGGGCCAGCTAGTGACTCCAGACTGCTCCTTTCCGGAGCTTCAACGGAGGTAGCTACACGGACCGTGCCTGTCAGCTGCTCGAGTCCAGCCGCTGCTCCCATTCGGAGCCTCCAAAAGCGGTAGCTGTACAAACCGCGCACGTCAGCTGCTCAAATCCAGCCACCTGCTTCCGTTCGGAGCCTCCAACGGCGGTAGCTGTATGGGCCGTGCCCGTCAGCTTCTCCGGGCCCCCTGCACCTATTTTTGGAGCAGCGGCCCGTTCCTAAAAAAAAATTTGTTCTTATCTGCTGGAGCAGTTTCGAACTGCTCCGAATCCTGCGCCATGCATCGACGTAATGACGCGCATGCGGGCTGGCGGGTTCTTCACGTAGCCTTCGATATCACGAAACTTCGATATAAAATACTATATTCGGCACTCTGTATATTCCCCTCTGCTGTATTTATTGTACTGAAGTTTGAACTGATTGCATCAATGTATGGTATATCTGAAGTCTAGATAAGTCCGATTAAAGATAGTCCGAGGGTCTCCATTGAGGTAGATGGTAGCTCTGGACTGTAAACGGCCTGCGGTTGTCCAGCAAAAGAAAATGGTGTCAGTTCTCCACGTTACAAATACCTCCAGCTCAATCCTGGCAAAATCTCAGCCTTGCTGCTGCTCTATGCTTGCAATTGGACATTGAGAAAGTTGTATCGTTCAATGAAAATGTCTTATTTGAAAATGTTACATTTTACAAGTGATTTCCTCCCATTTTCAGTGGTGTATTACTCCCTGAACACGTTGAGCGACTTGGATTCTTCCAGAGAGACCTTCTCCCTCTCTTCATCAGTCCGGTAGCTTGCTGAATGTATATGCTCTGTTCATTCTACCAATCATCAGGAGAAAGAAATTGAGCATGTTAGATTTATACTGCTTGCCTTCATCCGGTGGGAAATTGAGTAAAGGTAAAAAATAGTATTAATTTAGTTTATTATTGTCACGTACCGAGGTACAGTGCAAAGCTCTTTTATTGTATGCTATCCAGTCAGTGGAAAGACTATACATGATTACAATCAAGCCGTCCACAGTGTACAGTGAGAGTGATGTTCTGGAGCTTGTTAAGCTCTAGATCTAAAATAAATGCAGTGGGAGTGAGATGGTTGTTATTTTAACACTGGGCAAAATAGTTAAGAGGAATGTGTGTTATCAGGAAAAGCACATCTAGCTACTGACCCAGTATCCCTCAATTTACACTTCACTCAAATTGACCACCCACTCTCAATCCAAGGTGATATCAGACAAGTGCAATTACAGAAAATATAATGGCATTAATGTGCAGGTTACAACATATTCCATCCCTATCTCCTCTTGAGAAAATTCATTGTGTATTATCACCAGCAGTCTTTGCTTTATAAAACAAAGTTGTTTTAGGGTCAAGCTTATTATGCAAGTCCAGAATCACATAAGCTGAAGCGAGTTATGACATCAAATTTGTTTCAGCAAAAATAAAACCCACCTGTTTTTAACAACTATTGGTTTCACGACAACCACCTGTGATAAAACAGTTTTTTATTCAATTCGTTATTCAACTTTTGATTTTCAAGGCTGGCACGGTGGCGCAGCAGCAGAGTTCCTGCCTTACAGAGCCAGAGACTTGATTTGATTTGATTTAATTTATTGTCATTGTCTTCAATGAAGAGACAACAAAATTATTTTTTCCTTACAATCATACAAAGAAAAGAAAATTAAAAAAAAAACACAAAACACAAATGACAGTATTCCACAACACAAACATCCCCACAGCGTCACCAAAGTTCCCCACTGTGAGGGAAGGAACCAAAGTCCAGTCAACCTCCTCACTGATGTTCCCCAATGTTCACCCGTGGTCGGGGCCTCCCGAGTACCCCGTAGTCGCCGCTAGGGGTGGTCCGATGTTCAGGCCCTCTCGCCGGGAACCTCTCGTCGGCCACCTTCCACCGGAATCCGCGGCTCCCGATAAACACAGGCCGCGATGTCCACAGACCCAGGTTCGATCCTGGCTACAGGTGCTGTCTGTACAGTCAGTACATTCTCCCTGTGACCGCGTGGGTTTTCCACGGGTGCTCCTGTTTCCTCCCACACTCCACAGACGTACAGGCTTGTAGGTTAATTGGCTTCAGTAAAGATTGTAAATTGTCTATAGTGTATAGGATAGTGCTAGTGTATGGGGATGGCTGGTTGGTGTGGACTTGGTGTGCCAAAGGTGCTCTTTCCGTACTGTATCTCTAAGCTAAACTAATCTAACTGTTTTCATTCAAGTCCCTATATTTACACACCTCCAGATGTATAATTTCATCATTAACTGAGCAGCTCTGAAAGTAATTATGCCACTGGACACTCTTGGTTTCCATTCTATCATTGACATTATATTCCCTTTCTTATCACTGCCTCTCTTCCTCATTACATTTTTCCTCTTTTCATGATGGGTTATTAACTCTTGTTTCTCTCCACAGAAATTATGTGACCTTGAGTTCCTCCAACATTTTCTCTTTTTATTCCAAAAATTAAAGAGAGGGTCAGAAGATGGTTTGATAGAGAAATCTGACAGTTAAATTTAACACATTTAAACTGTTAGCATAAAGCTTAGCCATATCATTATTGCAATCTTTATTTCTTTATTAAAACCCAAATACAAAGGTTTTGTATCTCCTATTATCTTCAATGCACAATTTAGATGTAACATTAGATATGAAGCTCCATTCTATGTTTTCAAATATCCAGCAAAATAATAACACTTGAAAACTGGATGAGTTTAAATAGAGTCTTGCTTGTTGCCCCACCATAGGTTTACCAACATTCAGTTTAAATATTACAAGAATATTGGCCATTCTTTAGAAGAAAATAGTTTTGAGGTTTAATGATGTGACAATAGGTAGAAACAGACATGGAACTGATGGTCTTGAGAATTTCCTCTACTGTTGATTAAGATCCTGGTTTATCCTTGTCTACATTCTCACTTTATAGATTATATTTTAAGAGGGAACTGCAGATGTTGGAAAAATCTAAAGTAGACAAAAAATGCTTGAGAAACTCAGCAGGTGAGGAAACATCTAGAGAGAAGGAATAGGCGATGTTTATGGTCGAGATTTCAGACTGAAGAAGGGTCTCGACCCGAAACGTCGCCTATTCCTTCTCTCTAGATGCTACATCACCCGTTGAGTTTCTCCAGCATTTTTTGTCTACTTATAGATTATATACTTCAGTTGTAGAAAAGGCGACGTTCTCCAAAACATGCAAGTTCAACTCTTGCACCTATCCAATCTCCTCCTGTTGTTCCAGTACTCTTTTGTTACTTAGCACCAAATGTGCCCAGGAATTTAGGTTCCATCAGTTAACAATACAACAGCATTTTCCCAGAAATACTTTCTAGCAGTTAGCACTCACTGCATGAAGAACCTTCCCAAACTCAGTTCCAGCATCATCTATTAGAGCATTAAATGTCCTATTTTTATAATGTGATAATTTTACTTTAATATTCAGAAGTTCTCCTCTGTAACATTCATGATTTTATCAACCTTATGGGATTACCCGAGTTCCATCACATCAGGATCACCAAATAAAGTATTAATAATATACTCTGGGGGTTGTATACAATGTATACATTGTGTATGCAAGCAAAGAATCTCACTGTGCTTAGTCGCATGTGACAATAAAGTATTCCTATTCCTATTCCTATCCTATTGTAGCTGATAGCATAGAGACTTGTCAAGAGAAGAGTCCTCAGCCAAAGGAGATCAGAGCAGAGGCCTGCAAATTTGATCCCTTTTCTGCCATTTCCCATCTATACACAATTCCCTCCAGCAAAAGTGCTTAAATATATATAGTTTAATGTGTCCCTTGCTG
This sequence comes from Leucoraja erinaceus, assembly GCF_028641065.1. NCBI lineage: Eukaryota > Metazoa > Chordata > Chondrichthyes > Rajiformes > Rajidae > Leucoraja > Leucoraja erinaceus. The sequence continues at coordinate 62,702,469 of NC_073381.1, read as the reverse complement.
AATTTAACTAAGTTAAGCAGGGACTGACATTTAAAAATTCAGATCGAAGCGGTAGAATTTGGCCTTTTGAAATGTGGTGTTGATAATAATGTATTGGAATATTGTGGGCTATTTGAAATAATTTTAAAGTGACGTGGTATGTTCAAAACTGGTAATTGCCTCCTTGTGCAGTGTTTGAATAAATAACGTTAGCAATGCTTTGATGTGAAATAGTGCAGAAATATTATAGGAATATGAATTTAGGCAACAACACACTCTTTTGCTTTTAGAATTTTGTTAATGCTTAACGAGGCAGCTTAAAATAGTTTGGCGAACCTTTGCAATTTTGTCAGCACCAAAATGTGGCGACACTTGTGTACTGCCTAGATGATGTCTGCTTTATGATTTTAACTGGTTGTATGCAAAACAAAGCATATCCCTGTACCTAGATACATGTGACAATTAAGTAGCATTGATCATTTAAATTCCACAACTATCATATGGTGGAGAGTAAATAAATTGATCAGGAACCAAATGGAGGGAAAATAATTAGGCAGGAAGTTGGTAAAAGTACAGAATACGTTATCTGAAAAGAAAAATTAAGGGATCATGAAAGGTGGATGATAAAAAAACATTAGCACTATTTATTCATATATTCTGTTCTGAATTTGAGTTGGAATAAATGAAAGAAAGCAAATCAAAAAGCAATAAATTGATATTCAGACAAGCATGGAGTTAAAGTCTTCACATAACATAATGGTCTGTAACTTCAGAACTTAAGGATATATCAAAATAGCAATGTGGGTTGCATATCTAAAGAGCAAGGGGTGTCATTATGTCACCTGTACCTGCACCAAATATTGATCTGGGTTTGAGGATTCCAGGCTATCAGAAGCAGCAGCCATGGAAGATGCACAGATGCACATCACTAGCAGTTTGATCTCATCTTGCTCTTGTACTTGCATGGATTATGTGTATGCTTGGCTTAATATATCTATCATATACCTGTCATGATAGATGAATACACTAGTTCTATGTTTCATAGAAATATAGAAAATAGGTGCAGGAGTCAGTCATTCGGCCCTTCGAGCCTGCACCACCATTCAATATGATCATGGTTGATCATCCCACTCAGTATCCTGTACCTGCCTTCTCTCCATAACCCCCTGATCCCTCTAGCCACAAGGGCCACATCTAACTCCCTCTTAAACATAGCCAATGAACTGGCCTCAACTACTTTCTGTGGCAGAGAATTCCACAGATTCACCACTCTCTGTGTGAATTTTTTTTTTCTCATCTCAGTCCTATAAGACTTCCCCCTTATCCATAAACTGTAACACCTTAGTCATCTTCACTAAGTTAGTTTGCATAATGAAACTTAAAAAATTCAGAGAATGGCAGAGTTTAGTCCGGTGTCAACTGTCTATGAATAGTTACATATATTCAAAGTAACTGCAAACACCATCCATTTTGCTCCACTTTAATTGCCGGAAAGCTAATTGGTTTAATAATAATTTATTTTCCCCACACGGTTTTGAAGGGTTGCATAATGATTGACATGAGAGCAATTGTACTGAGCTGGTGAACTGAGAAGAGTCAAAATTGGTTGTGGTCTGTCATCTGCATCCAAGGCTGCAGAGATCCTTAAACAAAAGGTTCAGTCACTGCCTGAGCCCCCAAATGCCCACTTAGCAAAAGTGAAGGGGCAGAGCGCAGGTGCAGAGAGAAGAGACCTGTCCATCACCGATTTATCATTCACTAGAGAATTCAAAAGGTCTCTTCCTAGCACGTGGGTAGAGAAACTCCTGGAGCCTTTTTCCAGAATTTAGTTCAATAAATTGTGCTGAACAGTAAGTTAGAGTGTACATGTTTCTACATTGACCATTGCTCTTCACAGAGGTTTATCAGTCATTGAACATGGACCTATGTCAGGTCTAATATGTGAAAAAAAAGTTTTCTATAATGCCACTAAGAAGGCTGTGATGGTGGAAATGTTTCTGGCCTTGACCTATTTTAGTGAAACTTCATCTGGAGCCTTCGCAATGTTCAACAACTTTTAAAAAACTATGTTTTTTCTAGTAATACATTGGACTTTGTCTATAGAACTGATCCGCTTCAATGCAAAAAACTATATTTTGCACTCCTATCTTTCCCTTTGCTCTATCTATTGCACTTGAGTTTGACGATTGTATTTTGAAAAGTATATCTGATTTATTTGGATAGCGTGCAAAACCTAGCTTTTCACTGTACCTCGGTACACAGGACAATAATAAACCTAAACATACTTATGGAAAACTTTCAATTAATAGTATTAATAAGAACATAGGATTATTTTCTAACTGGAAGTGATAACTTACTTCCATTGGGTTTCAATCAAAATTGAGACTCATGTTCTATTATCTGTAGTTACAAATCTGTCCTGGGTCAGATGTTGAAGCTTGTGTCAAAGTATGCAAAGAAGCAGAGTCTGTGACATAAATCTGGATCCCTGCCTTCAAATTGCCTGTACGTTTCATTCAAATTCACTAATAAACGCTGTCTGCGAAAATGCACCCAAACCTCAGAGCTACTACCGAGGCGTAGTTAGGACCTTATTGAGAAAGTCCATATGCATCTCATTCAATTCTGTGTAAGGTCAAGCTGAACTGACTCAATAGATTTAAACCTGCTTGACTTGCATGTGCATCTTGGCGTCTTCAAAGCCAAAGAGACACAGAAAACCATCAAACGGGCAGATGTGCAATGATGAAACTGTGTTGCCATAAAAACTTCTGACATAATACCTCAAAGACAGTTTTGCTATGGATCTGCAAGCACAATTGAACAAAGAGTCATTGATACGGTTTGATAAATATATCAGATTAACATTATCTCTATTTGAAGCAGCTGAGCTCAAAACACTTTTTTAAAAGGATACTGGGATGAGAGGTGATTGTGAGTGGGATATTTGTTATACTGATTGTATTGGGAAGAGTGATTATAGGGTGATGGGTTGTATATATGACCAAGAGATACTGTATAGTATATGAGGGTTTTTTCTTTTCTTTTTTCTTTTTTTCTCTTTTTTTTGTATGGCTTTGTAAATAGTTGATTAGTGTATAAATGTAAATAATTTGGTGTACATATAGCTGCTGGTGTACATATGGTGTACATATAGCTGCTAAATTTGTATAAGATAATTATAAGCAGCTGAATAAGGGGTGGGAATTAATAAGATTTGGCTTCTTCCTGCTTCTTTCTGGACACATATGATTTCATTTATTTATAGATATTGTTTATGACATTTTATAAATATTATTGTTTTGTTTTTTGTATGCTGTTTCACACTTGCTTTTTATTCTTTTATTCTGTTCGAAATAAAGAATTTTAAAAAAAAAGGTTAGAAACTTAGTTATTAAATGATGATTCATATTGGACAGCCAATGTGAAGATGCTCTCTACTTCAGTCCACAGATGGTTTTGGACATTTTTGTAGATAATCCTGTCCACTTGGCTCACTATGAGGACATCAATATTGTCCAGTTGATGCACCAGTAATAAACTGAAAATGTAAACATTCTGCCCTTCACAATGCACCAAGCTGGACAACTGAGTAGCACGGTGGCACAGCGGTAGAGTTGCTGCATGACAGTGCCAGAGACCCGGGTTCGATCCGGACTATGGGTGCTGTCTGTACAGAGTGTGTACATTCTCCCTGTGACTTGCGTGGGTTTTCTCCTGGAGCTCCAGTTTCCTCCCACACTCCCACAGCAGGTTAATTGGCTTGGTAAAATTGTAAATTGTCCCAAATGTGTGTAGGATAGTGTCAGTGTGCAGGGATCGCTGGTCGGTGCAGACTAGGTGGGCCAAAGCGCCTCTTTCCACGTGTTATCTCTAAAATGAACTGTAAGAACTTCTTCATACTACCTACTCTGTTAAATTGCAAGAATTACACCTAAACGTTTGCCACATTGTTAGATCGCTGAAACTTCAAAAGGTTAAGTTGCTGAACATGCAACAGTTCCTTGTAGAAACCCTTTTTTTAAATAGATAGCAGTGGGTTCACATCAGTTGTCAGGAGTCCTGGATGTACCCAGGGCTCAATGGCAGTCAGTTCTGATCCCTGTAGTTGTGTTCTCGCCTCCTGAGCTACAGTGCTCCTTGCAACAAATGCATTAGTGATGCCTTGTCAAGGCAATTAAAATATAATAAAAAGCTATAGGACAACTCTGATAAAAAGGAGCTATCAAGCCAACAAGAAAATAGCATGACATTCAACTCTTCAAACCCCGATTGCTTCATTTGTTCTGCAAGGGATGATAACCATAACAAGTTCCACAGAGGCTGCTGTAGAATTAGTTAAAGCTCTGTTCATCCAACTCACTGCTGCAGCAAGGTTTGCCTGCACATTTTATTTCCAATTGATTCAAAGCAGGGAAAATTGCCAGCTGTGTAACAAATGCCTGGAAGCTGAGCCACTGTAAGCTGTGTGAAGACACCAGCAGAGTAAATTTTATAATGAAAGATAGCTGTTTGGACCAGTTAATTGATCAGGGAAAGTTACTCTGCATCCAGTTACCTAGTATTGTAGAATTTTTTTTAATGCCTTCTGTGCACTAGGTGCAAGTCAGTCAATCAGCAACCACAATTAATACCTTAACAGGCTCCCTGAATGCAGATAGAATGGAAACATACTGACTTGCTATCAACTTCATAAAAATAGCTCTGCAATTCATTGTTTACACACTATAGTTTTGGACATCATTCATTTGTGATTCACTCCATGCAAAACAACATCTTGAAAAGGGTTGTGGTCCTTCAGTGAGTTCAGTTCCTTCCATGAGATATCGCAAGGATGGGAATGCATCATCAACAGCCCCAGGCTCATTTGGTGATCAAAGATTTTTTTTTTCCCCATCAGTTATTTCTCTCTCAAATCACGCATCGCGTCTTAATTAAAAAAAGAGACATTTAAAAGATGCAGTAGCAGGGCATCATTGTTGGATGTTGGAGTACAAGAGTATGAAGACTGATCTGGAGGGATTAACTTTACCTGTTTTGGCTCCAAAGAAAAAAATATCTTCCTTCCTCGTTCAGAATTTCAAAGGGATCGCTCCTTCTGTGAATGGGTATTGATGTCGATGGAATGGGAATTGGTATCCATCGCCACCAATACACACTCCCCTTTTCACACCTTCCCAAACCACCAAGGGAGATGCAACAACTCCCATTTTCCCTCTTCCCTTCTAATAGTCCATGGATCCAAACCATCCTTCAAGGTGAAAGAGTGTTTCACTTATAATTCTCTCAATTTATTTTTCTGCACTTCATACTCATGATCTGTCTTCTTGACATTGGATGTTTGCAAGATTGTGTTTCAGAACACACCCATTCAAGGGTGATCCTTAACTTCCAGTTTCCTGTCATTTTAATTCTCTACCCCACTTTCATTCGGATCTTTCTACCTTCAACTTCCTACTCTGTAACAAAGCTCAACACTGGCAGTATTAAAACATTGAACAGTACAGCACAAGAACAGGCCCACAAAGTCTATGCCAAACATGATGCCAAGACCATCTCTTATATACCTTTGTAAAAAGTCCATATCGTTCCATTCCCTGCATATCCTTATGGCTATCCAAAAGCCTCATGACTTGATACAGACTGCCTTCAGCATTGAGTTCAACTATTTTAGATAATCAGCCTGGACTTCACATTTTCAGCACTCATGTTTTCTTATTTTTCTTATCTCTTCTGCTAATTTCTAATTTCACTTGGCCCCTATTGATATTCTCCTTGAAAATATGTGTTTAATGTTCAAGATCCTTTCCCACTTTCTTTCACCTAGCAACTGTTTTCTCTTTGAATTTCTTATGCTAAACAATTATCCAGCATCTGCAGTTCCTTGTGTCAACAAATTATTCTCTTTGCTATTCCCCCTCCATCACTGTTCTGGTTTTGGAATTTTAAACTTCTCCCTGTTCTGATAAAAGGTGGTAGTACTTCTGTTTCTCTTTCCACTGATGCCACATGATCTAATGTATATATCTAGCAATTTTTATTTTATTTCATATGTTTGGAATCTGCAATATTTTGTTATGGAATCAAAGAAGAGTCCCCTTATCCTTTTGGCAAGACTAGCCATGGAACATCTCTGACCATATAAACTAACACCAGTCTTGGCAAAAATCACCAAGTTCAATCATAGGTAATTGTCACCATCTTAACAGCAATGCCTGTTTACTGAGCATGGACACAAAGATTTCAGACCTCATGTTAGTTAATTGGTGCTGTAGTACTTTCTTTTACTGAAAATGCCTTTCAAAAGCTATGAGGTACTTCTTTGCACATTTCTCTCTTGAGCCAATATTGACAACATCACATTGACTAGTGAAATGAGAAAGGGGCAATTCTTGGAGACACTAGGAATGCAGATGTTGGTGAAACAAAAAAAGCAAACTGCTGGAAGAAGTCTATGATTCAAGCAGCATTTGTGGGAGAGGGATAGGTTAAAGGAATGCTTAATATTTCAGGTTTAGACCCTGCATCAGTTATCAGGAATTATTTACTCCATCTGGGTCCATTTCTACATAAATTAGTTCCTACCCAAATTGAATAACCAGTCGTTGGGTGGGCTTTCACTGTGGGTGGTCTTTCACTGTGCCATAAATAACTAAATACTCCTCAGTTGCCTAAATATCTCCCCAATAGGATTTGACTTCTTTTTCGTCCTCATACATTTCCCACCTCTGACATCACATTACAGTGATTTGTCACATTAGGGAAATTACTCCAGCAAAACGATAATCTCCCATAAACTAAAAACCTACAGCCACTTGTGGTCTTATTTACATCTGCCAAACTAAAGGGGCTGTCCCACTGCGGCGACCTAATTGGCGAGTTTAAAAGAGTTTAGGGGAGTTTGAAAAAATGTCATGTTGAAGACCTCCTTCAACTATGTTGAAGACTATCAACCACCACCTTCGACCACCTTCGATTATCTTCGACTACCCTCGATTACCTACGAATAAAATGCTGACCTACTACAACCTACTTCGACTAAACCTACGAGTAAAAAAAGTATTGATTTTTTCCATGGCACCCTTTTTTTACTCGCAGGCATTTTTCAACATGTTGAAAAATACGCCGCAACCTAGCTGAGGCCTCGTGTACGCGGGGACTATTCCCGAGCATGAAGGAGAGTACAAGGACCTCTTAGGACCTCGTGTCGACCATGCTGCGAGTATGAGTCGAGGGCAAACTCGTCTGAACTCACAGATTAGGTCGCCGCAGTGGAACAGACCCTTAAACCCACACAATGGAACTTCACTCAGTTTTATGCTCAGCTGACTGTGCACAGTCTACTCCCATTCTAGATACAATTAATCCTTAAAGGGGACGTACGTAAAGGAGCCATGCATTTTCTCAGGGTCTTCATTATCTTTTAACACACCAATTTATCCTCAACTATTCTGGTACATGAATGTCCACAGCATAATTACAAGATGAAAGGTGAAAATATGATGGAGATGTGCAGGACAAATATTTTACACAGAGGGTTGTGGGGCTCTGAATGGTGGTAGTGGAGGCAGATACAATACATGTGTTTAAGAAGCTTTTAGATAAAGCTACAAAGGTTTGGGTGGGGGGCACTCGGGTGGGGACGGGACAGCGCCGGAGAGCCGGGATCGATCCTGGCTGCGGATGTGGTGCAGGCCTGTGCCGAGAGTGTTTTGGCACGTCTCCCTCCTCCAATCATCGCACTGAATCATCATGTCCCGCCCCCATTGCCTGCTGACCGACGTCTCTCTCGTCCAATCGGTGCCCTCGATCAGCAGTCCCACCCCCACTGTCTCGCGGAAAGCGGAGATTTCACCGGGTTTTAACAGCCGGATTACAAAAATCAAAAAATTGGGGGGGGGGGGACTGTCCCCCACCTCTCAAAACAAGGGGGGGGGGGACGTGTCCCCCCTGCCCCCCCCCCCCCCCCCCCCCGGATTTCCGCCCCTGCCTACCCCCAATACCATGTGCTCTAATTTTGCACACTAATCTCTTGTGTGGGACCTTGTCAAAGGCTTTTTCAAAGACCAGATACACCACATCTACTGCCTCTCCCTTATCCATTCAACTTGTTACATCCTCAAAAAATTCCAGAAGAATAGTCAAGCATGATTTCCCCTTCATGAAACCACACTGACTTTGACTGAACCTGTCACTGCTTTCCAAATGCAGTATTAATAATAATAAAACATAATTATATTCATATGCAAAATACTGAAATTAGTGGAATGCAATATATTCATACATCAAGGAGGAATAATGTAAGCTAAAAACCATGGGAACCACAAAGAATAGAGCGACATATCCCACGGTCTCTGTCAATAGGTCGCTACCAGTCACAATGCTCTCCATGATTTTATTGCTTTTCTAAATGAATGCATGAAAATATGAGGACAATTTATTTGCAGAGTATTAATTTACTGGGTGGGAAGAATTTTGTGATGTATTGCACATGCTGGGAATGCACTAAAGGGCTTTTTCCTGTGTTGTGTTTTTATTGTTCTCCTCATCTTCTCTATCTAAGTTGTTCAGCACAGATAGCAGCTACACTAAATGCAATGTGGGAAACAAAAATACATTGTGACCACTTTCAAGAAATCGAGCTAAATGCTATGCCTACAACAGGTGGTGGAGTCAAATGCAATCACTAAGTTTAAGAGACATTTACATGGAAACTGGAATTTACAAGACATGGAACGATACTGACCTGAATGGGCAAATAGGATTAGTGTAGACAGGCATGAAGGTTGGCATGGATTTGATGAGCTGAAAAGCTAATTTCTGTGCTGTACAACTCCAGGATTTTGATCCAGGTGAAACACAGATTCTTGTGCAGCTCATCTAACCTCATCTACTACATTTGGTGTTCCCGATGTGGCCTCATTTACACAGACGAGACCGAGTGTACACTAGGAGATGATTTCATCGAACACATGTGCTCGGACCACCAAAGCCTGCTGGATCTCCCAGATGCTAATAATTTTAGCTTCCCTTTACATTCCCGTACCAACCTTTCCATCTTGGGCTTCCTGCTTTGCCAGAGTAGGGACACATAAAAACTGGAGGAACAGGACCTCATGATTCACTTGAGAAGGTTTCAACCTAATTGTATGGACATTGAATTCTCCAATGTTAGGTAACCCTTCCCCTCCTCCACTTTTCCCCTCTCTTCCCTGTGCTCAACCTGGATTTGCATCACTTTCTCCTCTTCCCCTTCTCCCTGTCCCCGTCAGCCAATGTACTTTCCTGCATTTCAAGTGAGTGGGCAAACACTTTGTAACTTGTGTTTCTGGACTGCTAATTAATTATTTAGTTCATCATTGAAAACAGTGAATTAGAGGAAGGTAATTTAGAAAAGGCAATTATCTGCTTATGCAATAGCTACATAACGTTACTCGTCTTTATTCTTTCCTTCTAAACTTATGCACACATGGATGCACTTTTAAGATATAGGATTTCATAATATCTCGATGATTTCTGGATTTAATTTTCTTTATCCCTATTTGACAAAAATGTTTTTAAGGTCGAAATCATAACGTGTAGTGATTCCAAAGCAGTTTCAAATAAAGTTATTAGGGGGTTTGTGAAAGTAATAGAGAAGGGAATTTATACAAAGACTTTAAGAAGCTCAGTAATGACTGTAAAATGATCCAATTCCAAACTGTGGCTAGCTACTAAGCTAAAATTAAACAAGAGTTTATGAAATGATTATATTAACATATCCAGAGATAACTAATTTGCTGCTTTGTGGAATTTGAAAACACCAGATTCTGGCTTATCAGTTATCCCCCGGTTCTGATGAAAGGTCATTGACTTGAAATGTTAGCTTTGTTTATCTCTCCATAGATGCTACACACCTGTTGAATATTTGCAGCATTTTCTGATTTTATTCCCATGATAAATATATCCTAAAAACTGCTGCTTAAGAACTCGATTAAATGTTTCACAAGCATCATTGCAGGCTGCAATTGTTATGACAATTCATAAACATTATCAAATTGATGTCACACATGGAGTATCATTTTCCTTAAACTAAACAAAAGTCATGTGGTTTGAATTGCAAATATGTTTTGTATGTAAATCATAGGTTATTAAGAAAGGTTTCCTTATTGCTTATAATAGCTGTTTTCTTTTGCAGCTTTTATTCCTGAGTGACATTGAATAGCTGTACTATTTGCAATAATATCATTTTCACCAGTTCTCAACAAAAGGCTCAGAATTGCCCCAAAACACCTCCCATTAGCCAGATTCTGAATAGTGTGGAGAGGTTAACGTCGTGGTTGTACCTCTTTTGCTGAAATGCATACTTTTGCCTGAGGTGCTCTTCAAACTGATAAAGTTTTATTTGACATTTATATTTAATCTAACTTTCATCCATTTAAAAAAAATACATGATGGAAGCAGAATACATATTATACAGTACCCATGCGTGATCTAACTCAAGCAACCAACTATACTCATTCATGCTTTTAATGCTGATGTTAGTAGATCAGCTCATGGAATTAATACAATACGCCTTCTGAATCTTCATTATGCAGTCAATGTGGAATTTTGTGAATTTTCTCCATGCATCATTTTTAATCTAAGTAAAATCACCATTTTAATTAGAGAAGAACAGGGATTGGATAACTTGTGAACATTGTTCTGGATGCAGTATTATAGAATTAACAAGTGTTGATTAAAAAAGGTAGTTTGTCCACAGGTGGTGGATATGTGGATTAGGCTCCAAGGTGGTGCAATTAAAAAGAGGAATTGTGTAAAAAAAAACGATTTGGATAAATGATCTGATTATAGATCAAGAAGATATGCATTTGTGCAGACTGGAACACTTTGGTCATTGCTAACACAAATCATTTATACGCTTTTCAAGGAAATCCACTGCTCCAGAGTGAAAGATGAACTACGTAATTTTAAGTCATAATTTGGTATTCACTTGACTTACATCTGGGATTTTTGATGATTTTATTTTCCAAATAATCTGCGATAGAGTAAATATGTGAGAGAATCATTTCACATAAAGAAAAATGAGGTAGGATATATAACAGGCAGCCATTTGACTACTGATGACTACATTAGTCTACCAATGATAAATTTCACTCCCTTCCACACGCCAAGTAGTTGAGAATGGCCAGGCTTGAAATGCGTAATGGCTTTTTATATAGTGCCAAAATGTATGCATATCGTTCCTCAATATCCATGGTGGATCATCATCCTATAAGCTGCTTAAGCTATTTAAGCACAACATTTTATTTTGAAAAGTGTTGTAATCTTTTTGTAATATTAAAAATTCTGGTACGTACAGTCACAAAAAAACACATTTATCTCATCAATCCTTTTTATTTTTCAGTTGGATGAGTCTGCAAAAAGATTCCAATCCAGTTTAGTGGTTTCTCCTCTGTTGTTTACTAGCCTATGAATGCGAATCATTCTATGACACTACAACTTCATCCTTTGTGTGCAGTATATCATCACTTCTCCCCCTATAGTTGATATTGTCCACTCAACTTCCATTCAACAGTGATGGTTCCATTCAAATGTATTAAGTTGGGTTCCATAGCACTGTTGTTTTGACTCTACAAAGTAGATCTAATGTTTAGTTTAGAGCTACAGTGTGGAACCAGGTCCTTTGGCCCACCGAGTCGGCACCGATGACCAACAATCACTCATACACTAGTTCGATCCTATACACTAGGGACAACTTACAGAAGCCAATTAACCTTCCAAGCTGCACAACTTGAGATGTGGGAGGAAACTGGAGTGCTCGGAGAAATCCCATGCAGTCACGGGGAAAGCGTACAAATTCGGCACAGGCAGCTCCTGTGGTCAGTATCAAGCACCGGTCTCTGGCACTGTAATGCAGCAATTCTATTGCTGCGCCACCGTGCCACCCTAATGACATGAGTGTACTTCTGCCATCAATTGTGTGTGATGTAAATATTAAGAAGTTGTAAATACAACAACAGTTTTGGAATGACAATGCACCAGGCTTCTGTGACATAAAAGAACAGGCATTTTGGATTTACATATACTATCCATTAGACCTTCTCACAATGACACACAACTAAACACAGGTTAGTTAGTTTAAAAGATTAATTTAAAAGTTATTTAAAAAAAATTAATGTTATTTACTAGGACAAGTTAGCAGTTGTGGGTTACTTCAGACCTTTGCAAAAGCTATGCAATAGTGATGAATTCAAAAGCTAATTCAAGTTGCAAAGGTCTGCAAGGAACAATGTGTTATATGCTAAACTCTTTGCCATCTCCAAGGCTTCAAAATAAACCATCAGTCACACTATGTCAGATACACTAGTAAGCTTTCTCCTTGAAGTAGCTCAACAAGGAGAAGAAACATGATCAATAGGAAGAAAAAAATGGAGATGATGGAAAAATGGAGAAAGCAGATGCAACCTTGAGAAATGATTTCTGCGCAGACTCGCGGATATAATAATTTCAGCAAAATAATCCAGTAATCTCAGCCTGGACTCCTTATTTCCAATCCCATACACCCATCTGCCCTCTTCCAATGATGTATAGTTTAGGCCACAGAGCAAGAGTAAAAACAAACATAAAATAACCCTTCCAAAATATATTTAGAAATCACAGCTGAATCTGTAAATCTGGGATCTCACCCTTCACATATCTTCTGTATGGCAAATCATGAATAATACTGTACATTATGTTTAAACATTAATTGATCGCCTTTGCGCATTTCTTTTGTCTCTGACTTCTGTGCTCCTGTGGTGTGTAACTCAAAGAATGCAGCATACATAGTGCAATGCTCGCAAGGGCATTGAAAGCAAACCTCAGATGACCCAGAAGGTTGTTTGCAAAATGTTTTCTGCATGGACATCAGTAGTCAGGGCAGCTAATAATGAGGACAGTAGTATTGTTCAGGTGTAGGAGCAATATTGTCATCACCTCAGAGAGGTCAGTAGGTTCAGACCTCATTTAATAATGTTGACTTCCTTCCCTCAATTTTCTCAGAAGACACTTCAGCACAGAGTCATACAGCACAAAAAAAGACCCTTTGGCCAACACGTCCACGCCGACCAAGATACAGATTTAGGCTAGTCCCATTTGCCCGTATTTGACCGATAATCTTCTAAACCTTTCCTTTCAATGTAGCTGTCCAAATGTCTTTTAAATGCTGGTTTGACAAGGGGCTGCCTTCAAATTGCAGGAATCACCCTCGGCTTCCTGTTCCTGGACAATGTAATTGTCCATCCCGTTCATGTATTAGCAGCATCCTGCACAGTAATACCAAAGCCCAATGTAATCATCTATATCTCTCGTTTCCCTTTTCCCAAACTAGATTGAAGAAGGGTCACAACCCGAAACATCACCCATTCCTTCTCTCCAGAGATGCTGCCTGTCCCGCTGAGTTACTCCAGCTTCTTGTGTCTATCTTCAGCATTATCTTCTGTATGAGTCTTCCAACTCACTATCAAATTCTACAACTTCCGGTAATTCATTTTCTTTGTGTGTCCCAAAATGGGACAGATTTATTCAACTATGATACTGGCTCAGTAGTTCCCTATTAGCACAGTATGATTAGCTGGGCATGTTCTATAACTCTGCATTCTCCAACTTTCTCATTCCTTTGCAGAACCAAATTGTTGGTTTATATACAAATACACAAAGTGCTGGAGTAACTCAGTAGGTCAGGCAGCATCTCAGGAGAGCATGATTAGGTGATGTTTCAGGTTGGGATGGATCTGAAGAAGGGTCCAGGCTCAAAACGTTACCTATCCATGGTCTCCAGAGATGTTGCCTGACCCGCTGAGTTACTCCAGCACATTGTGCCTTTTTTTTTACATTCCTTTGTCTGTGCTCTCAGTCTCTACCCACATTTATTTCATCGCTACGAAGAATGGACTATGTTCTCTCTCCCTATGTAATTTGCATGCTCTTTGTCCCCATCCTTTCACAGATATGTTAAAAATAAATAACTCTCCACTTATCCTTTTAGTGTAAATTTGGTGATTTATTTAAATGAAATAGGACATGCTAGATGTGTTCATAAAACCCCCACTTGCCAAGGGCTGTGTAAAACGTTGAGCTTGGCCATGTCCTATGTTGTCCCATTCCTTTCTGTATCTCAGGTCTGATTCATTATTTACAGGTTTCACAGCATCAGTCCAGCTACAATGCACCATGTTATTTACTAACTGCAATCTGGTTTTGAGCAGATAATAAAAGCCTCAAGCAGTATGGGCTAGGTTTAAATGTTGTTCCAATGTTATGTCTTTGGGCCCTCTGCTGATACATGCAGCAACTGAACGTTGTTAGTGATGGCTGCACTAAAAGAAAACATACTAATCAGTTGGCTGCACAAATATGCCATTTCAATGCATGCACATTAATTTATCATTGCAATTCCAGTAGCTGTTTTCAGGGTTATTGGATTTAGTTCTGTAAGAATAATCTAAAAAAAATATGATGTACAATATAGATTTGTATCTGTGATTATCCTGCAGTGCAAGTTCCTAACCCTAGGATATCTGAGAATTCCCTAAAGAGCAGAAGGAAATGTTAAGAAATATATTACACTGATCAACCAGGTATGGACCGTTAACCACAGAACCCGGCATAATGCCATTTAGCCATCTTTTTATTCATAAATGCACTATGGAATATCATCCATGTGAGCAGGGTAGGATATACCTGTATCTGTTAAAAATGGGAGGTCAGAGCAAACACATATTTCTAAAAATCAATATATTTTACAAAGTCACTGATGATTTAATAGGGTCAGTGGATAAATAATGAGTATGTACATGACATTTCTTTACTCTGAAATAGGCCTTTTCAACCTGAAAATTCATCCTGAGATATTAAATCCCTGCTTAACCTCTAATCTTCCTCTCCTGCCTTTGCACCAGATGGTGCTGCTCTGTGTGTTGAAAGCTAATAAAACATAGTGGAAGTGCACAGGAACTCAACAACAGCAGGTAAGGAAATTAATTCCATCTTGAACACACTCCGCAAGAAAGAATGAACCTAAACAGCTTCTGTGCAGGTTCAAAGGGGGCACAGATGGGATTACTGTTGTTTTACAAAACACTTAATGCACAAGAATAAAGAAAGGAAAGTAACTGAAAGATTGAATTGTAAATGCAAAGGTATTCCAGCTACTGCAGCCTTAAAATGTGACAGCACAAAGGACAGAGTAAGGCTATTTGCTTATTAGTGGGATTATACATACCATGAGAAATTGATACTGGAAAATCAAATTCATTAGTCAGGCTTGAAACCAACACTACTCATGGTGTTTTTAGCTGCCTGTTTCTTTGGGATCAGTAGGAAACTCTGAATCACTGGCATCATTTAAAGTCAGCCTCCACACCTTGTGGAGAGGTGAATTGTTCTTAAAATGCGTAAACTGATGTGCAATTTAATTTGGTATCATGGTACAGAGTTTGTACGTTCTCCCTATGACCGAGTGGATTTACTCCAGGTGCTCCGCTTTCTTCCCACACTCCAAAGTTTACAATTGGTAGGTTAATAGGCATTGGTAAATTTTTTAATTGTCCCTAATGTATAGGATATTGTTAGTTAGTGTCAGTGTACCAGGTGATCGCTGGTCGACGTGGACTCGGTGGGCTGAAGGACCTGTTTTAACGCTGTATCTCAAAAGTCTAAAGTAAAGTTTAAACTGCAGAGAAAACATCCAGATCTCGCTTTGGTGTTATGCAAGTAGTGAACAGAAGGTGAATCTCTTTTCTCCATAACATAGTAAGCCCTTCAGATGATGCTTTAGAAACCAAGACGTAGTGCACGAGGATTTGGTTCATTTGGAAAGCTTTGTTCCCAGTATTTAACTGTAGCACTAATAATTATTTCACCAGTGTCTTTATAGCAAGAATCTTACGGAAATGGCGGCTCTGTTGAAGAGCTTCGGCTCACCTGCAGTCCGTCTGTTTTTACTTTTTTGGGTTGTTTTTTTGTCTTGTTTAGTTACATTTTTGGTTATTAGGTTGTGTTATGTGTGTGGGGGGGGGGGGGGGGGGCAGTGCTTTCTGTCTCACCCTTCGGGGGAATGCGACTTTTTCTTGTCGTATCCCCTTTCTCTGCCTCCGTCTGCGCTGAGGCCCAATGGCAGAACTGGCCGCCTCCAACCTGCGACCGACCTCAAGGCTCCGGAGGTAGAGCCAGCCAGGACTCACCTACACAAGGCTGGCCGTCTTCGAGCTGTGGTGGCGTTCAGGCGCTCCAGTGACTCGGCGCTCCGATGAGGGCGGCCCGGCGCGGGGCTCAAGCGCTCCAGTGACTCAGCGCATTCCAGTGAGGGTGGCCCGGTGCGGGGCTGAGACACTTCGTTGGCAGCGGCACGACTTGAGGCTGGGACGGCGCTCCCATGAGGGCAGCCCGGCTCGGGGCTGGGTCGGCGCTCCGGTGGCTGAGGTGGCCCAGCGCAGGGCTGAGACGGTGATCCGGTAGCTGAGGCGGCATTCGTTGGCTGGCGGTCCGGTGCTCGACCGTCAATCCATCGTCGGGAGCTCGCAGAGACAGGCTAGTGCCTAAGATTTAGCTTGCCACTGCATCCGCTGGACTGGAGGCGGCAGGTTCGACCATGGGCCATGAACTCAACCGGCCCGCTGGGAGCTCGTTAGCCGCGGGATGACTTATTTTTAACAACATAGCCTCAGCGTGAGGGACTACGAGAAGGGAACCCAGTAACCGTAAGATTTTTGCAGTGAGGAGGTTCCTGGTGAACGCACTGTGGTGGATGTTAATTTATTTTTTACTTTGTAGTCACGTGAGTGACTACGTGAAGAACCCTGCCAGGACGCATGCGTCATATCACTACACGCAGTGCAACGAGTCACAGCAAACGAGGAGCGGCAGAATTTGAAAGTCGGGAACAGCAGGTAAGGAGACTCTGCGTTCCTTCCACTTATCTTGCAGGTGGAGACATGGACCAGATCCATGAAGGCTGCGAAAAAGCTGGCGGGGGAGAACCGCGGAGTTGCGGGCAGCCAGCAGCAGCAGCCAATCTCCCGAAATGGGAACAGCTGTGCCCGACTTCGCTCCCGCACCGGCCACGGCCGGGCGGTAGAGCGAAGCAAAAAAAACAAAAAACTAACAGAGTCGTTGACTCCGATGAGTCCGACTCTGAATAGCCGTGAGCGGCCAGTGCCCGTGCGCATTGGGGCCAGTTGGAGCGGCTGCAGGAACTGGAGCAGCGACGGCCAGTGCCCGTGAGCATTCCGGTTGGAGCGGCTGCAGGAGCAGGAGCGACTTCAGGAGCAGCCGCGACGGCCAGTGCCCGTGAGCATTGGAGCCGGTTGGAGCGGCTGTTGGTGCAAGTACTCCAAAGTGACAGGCTCCGGGAGATGGAGACTAGTCACAGTGGGCAGCTAGTAAGTCCTACAGCAGTACCTCTTGTAGGGCTGCACAGTGTTTCTCCCTCATCAGAGGGGAGTACAGGGGGTCAATTCTGGGCTGACCCTGAAGAGGGGTGCAGAACATACCCCTAGTGCACATGGGGTGCAAGAAAACCTATTGGATATAGTGTCCCAGTTTATTCAACCCAACCAAACTGGCCAAAACCTGGAACCTAAAATAGCTGCAAGTATCGACTACTTGTCATTCAACCAGCTATAAGGACAGGCATTATTGGACACCACAGCAAGACACTTACCACCAGGGAACTGCAAAACACTGAATGTTCCCAGTGTCAACCAGTGTATTTGAAAACATGTCAGAGCCTCATTCAGAGCCAGGGACTTGAAACTACAGATAGTTCTGAAAGTGCTAACTGCGGGAATTACGGT
The DNA here is from genome assembly GCF_028641065.1 of Leucoraja erinaceus. Taxonomy (NCBI): domain Eukaryota; kingdom Metazoa; phylum Chordata; class Chondrichthyes; order Rajiformes; family Rajidae; genus Leucoraja; species Leucoraja erinaceus. Next base: position 62,684,674 of record NC_073381.1, on the reverse strand, counting down.
TTTCGCCCGCACAATAAACACAAAAGACATGACACAAGATCACCAGGATGCACTGGCTTTATTTTGCAACTACCAATACGAGTAAACAACATTAGGAAGAGTGCCATCCAACCGGCTTTAGACCCTAATTTGCAGGCCTATGCAAACCTGGAACCTCAAAACCACCAATATTACTATTTGGAGGCAACTTATCAAAACAGGTAAAAGAACTTGACGAAGAGGGTAAAACCCTGGGGCTCATTAAAGCAACGTCTAAAAACTACTTCGGCCAGAAACAGCACCCCTACGCACCACCAGTTGGCCAAGATAAACTGGTGAAAGCTCAAAGGCCAGGGACACTCAACATCGGTCTTTTTAGGCCATGGCCCAGACCGGCCTTCCTGGGGAATGCGCTAACCGTCAACACTGACCCAACTACAGATCCAGAGACCGGCGCCTCAACGTCCACGGAGGATGCCGAAAAATAACAAACCTACCAATAGTAACCATGGAGGTAGGTGGGTCTGGTTACTTACGAGGTTGGTGGGAGATTACAATTCTATCTGGATGCATTGAATAAATTAACTACCGACACTTATATTTTCAGAAGTATAGGGTTATACCATAGAATTTATACAAAAACATAATCCTCCAGTTCAGCATGTACCGAACCAAATGTTCATGCTTACAGGCAAAGAAAAAATCAAAAGCGCATGCTGAACTACAGCCGCCATATAAAAAAAGGAGTAATGGAGGAAACCCAACACGAATCACAGGAATTTGTGTCCAAAATCTTTATCATAAACAAGATGGTGGTTGCCGCATCATCATAGATTTGACTAATTTGAATACTTTCATACTATATATTCATTACTAGATGGAAACCTTTGTTACTGCTATGCAATTGATTTCCTAAGGTTACTACATGGCAAGCATCGATTTAAAAGATGCTTACTATACAGTACCCATCAGAGGTGATCACAGATGTTATTTAACACAATGGATCATCTGGGGTTCACCCTTAACTCAGTTCACATGTCAGTGACTTTGCCGAAAGAAAATATTACAGCCTGAATGGAAGCTTGCAGCAAAATCATTGACATCACAAAACCATCCATCAGGCTGGTAGCAAGAATAATTGGCATTATAGTGGCTGCGTTTCCAGCCACACAAATTGGACCTTTCCGTTATCAAAAATTACAGAGGGCTAAAATACAAGCACTCAAAAATTATGGTGATCATTTTGATAGACCAATAAAGGCCATAATGGAACTAAAATGGTGGAAAGATAACATTAGGCATTGTTCCAATCCAAACATTATCAGCAACCTGTCTATGGTACTACAAACTGATGCCAGTGCACTTGGTTGGGGTGCTACCAATTCCATCTCCAGCTGTGGGGGAGATGGAATGCACAGGAGGCATCATTATTACAAACACTGGGCATAAACTACCTGGGAATGTTAAGTGCATTCCATGGCCTTAAGTCATATTGTTCTGGGTTATATCACCAGCATGTTAGACTACAAATTGACAACACCACCGTGGTAGCATATATCAACCATATGGGTGGAAACAAATCGACATCATGTGACAATCTGGACAACACAATTTAGCAATAGTGTATCCAGAGAGATATTTGGATATCAGTTACCTACTTACCAGGTAAACTAAATTTAGTGGCAGACAACAGGTCACGCAAATTCAATGAAAAAACTGAATGGATGTTGAATACAAATGTATTTGCTGAAATTACAGCACGGTATGGAACACCAGATATCGACCCATTCGCATCCAGGCTCACACCAGTTATCGAATTATGTTCATGGGAACCAGAACCTGGGGCAGCGGCAACAGATGCATTTTCGCTGCATTGGGGGATATTGTTTATTTATGCATTCCCTCCTTTCTGCCTCATCAGTCGGGTATTAAGGGAAATACAGCAAGACTCCGCGTCTGGTATTTTGATAGTACCCGATTGGCCTACTCAACCATGGGTCCCGGTGATACTCGACATGGTATTAGAACCATGCATCACCATCCATCATAGACCTAATTTACTGGTTCATCCCGCAACAAGGAGAAGTTACCCTTGTCATAATTATATAAACATATTAATTTGTAGAGTTTGAAAGCACCTCTACTACACCTGGGACTGACGGACCGAACAGAGGATATTATTACAGCGGCCCACAGACAGTCCACCAATAAACAGTACTTGGTGTCATCAAGAAATGGGAAAAGTACTGTCTCAACAATAACATCACCCACAGATCTATGAACATCCCGTCTGTTCTGGAATTCCTGGCAAGCCTCCATTATGATGAGAGGCTCAGTCATAGTGCCATCAACTGCGCCAGAAGTGCTCTGTCCACATACCTGTGACAAGGAACAGAGCGGCAATCTGTTGGGACACATGCATTTCGTTGTCTCTGTACTGTACACTGACAATGACAATTAAAATTGAATCTGAATCTGAATCTGACACATCCTGGTAACCAAACTCATGAGGGGCATTTTTAATGTTAATCCCCCAAAAACCAGGTACTCCCAAATATGGGATGTGAGCATTGTACTGACCATGTTAAGAACTGGTCTCCAGCTACAGCTCTGCCCTACAGAAACTGACTATGAAAACAGTCATGCTGATGGCCTTGGTCACTGCACAAAGGGTCCAGTCGCTACAGAAACTAAGGCTGGACAACATGACTATTTCATCTGGAAATTTAACTTTTCACATCAATGAATTAGTCAAACAGAACTGATGGGTGTCAGCAGGCCTAAAAACAGAATTCAGGGCCTACCCGACAGATGATCGTCTCTGTATTGTAACACACTTACTATTATATATGGAGTATACTAAGATCATCAGAGGCAAAGAAATGTCACTTTTAATCAGGTACAAACAGCCACTCAAAAAAATTGACAGTCCAGGCCATCTCTAAAACAGGTCCTAATAAAGGCTGGAGTAGACACTAGCATTTTTCAATCTCACTCCACCAGGGCTGCAACTACATTGGCAGCTATGAAGTTGGATGTTCCTATGGACCAAATCCTCAAGACAGCAGGATGGTCAACGGAGAAAACTTTCCAACGATTTTATAACAAACCAGTCATTGAACCTGGAACATTTGCAGAAACAATTTTAAGTTCTGTAATATAATTTTACCCCATAAATAGGGGCTATAATTTGGTGTTAATATATTTATCGTTGGGTTTTCAATATCGTATTGATGTCTAATGATGTTAACACTATTCTCCCCATAATCAAGGCAGATGTGATGCATGGACTCATTTCCACGGCATGAAATCACAGAGCTTTAAAATCTTCACGTAGTCACTCACGTGACTCCGAAGTAAAATAGTAAGATTAAACGAGAATTTACCAGTTTGAAGTTTGTTTGTTATTTTATGTTGAGGGATTACGTGCCCTCCGCTCCCACCCTTGATCATATACTCAACTGGTATATCTTCTCTAATCTTACTATGTTTAGTCATTACAGTTATCTGTGATTTCACACCGCTGCTTTGAAGAATGACACGCATGCGTCCTGGCGGGGTTCTTCACATAATCCCTCAACGCTACTCCTCATAAAATAACGATCAAACTTCAAACTGGTAAGTTCTCGTTTAATCTTACCATTTATTGTGTGTTTTGTTGTTTATTATTACATGTATGGCTGCAGGCAACGACATTTCGTTCAGACCAAAAGGTCTGAATGACAAATAAAGGATCTAAGTCTAAGTCTAAGTTTTACCATTCAATTCAACTAGCCTCTTACTTTTTCATCACTTGCGCTTCCTTATCCACTTTTCTTTGGTACTTTTACGATCAGTGCACCACACTTGATCTTTGTCTCCTACACATTTTCCATTCTCTGTTGCCTTCAGCACTACTGGAAGCTTGACATATCAAACTTAATACCTGCATGATTTGACCTGACAAGCTCATTTCTAGATCAGAATACACTTTAGCTCCATCGCAGAAGACTTAGGAGCTGATATCATGGATCACTCAACCAAAGATGAGTCATGAGCTTTCACTATGAAATTCTAGGAACAGTGAAAAGTGATCAGTGTTTTTATACTGGGATGGTGGAGATAGCCTCCAATCACATCAAATCTTTGTGCAAAGAATGTTAACCCTGTTCTTAATCATGGAGCAAATGTTATGTTCTGTAAAAAATAAGAGTGGCTCTGCATGGGTGAATCTCGGGTGAGAGTCCTGGCAGCTTCCTTGAAAGTTCAGACTGCCACAATCGCGTATCTAGTGTATGGTATTCCAGAGTGTCATATTATACATGCAGAGCCTTCTGATTTACACCAGTTGGAGTTCAAGAGTCAAGAGTCAAGAGTCAAGAGTCAATTTAATTGTCATTTGGACCCCTGGAGGTCCAAACGAAATGCCGTTTCTGCAGCCATACATTACACACAAATAGACCCCAGACACAACATAATTACATTTAACATAAACATCCATCACATAGCTGTGATGGAAGGCCAAATAAACTTATCTCTCCACTGCACTCTCCCCCCCCCCCCCCGATGTCAGAGTCAAAGTCATAGCCCCCGGCTGGCGATGGCGATTGTCCCGCGGCCATTAAAGCCACGCCGGGTGGTGCGAGGTCGCACACCGGGTCTTGGTGTTGGAGCCCCCGGTGTGCGCTCGCAGAGTCCGCGGCCATTCCAGCCGCGCGGGGCAGTGATGTAGGCCCCGCTCCAGGAGCTCTTCGACCCCGCAACTCGGGCGGGAGAAGTCGCCGTTGCAGAAGCCCCGAAAAGCGGTCCCCCTCCAGGGAGCCGCGGGCTCCCGATGCCGTCGTCCGCAGACCCACAGCAGCCTCCGACTCTCCGGTAGCAGCAGCTTCAAGTTCTGAAGAACTTGAGTTTGGCTTGATTGTATTTATGTACAATATTTGATTGGATATAATATTTGATATAATATTAACTTAATTTACGTACATACTTAATTTAAGTATAATATCTGATTTGATTAGATGGCACACAAAACTAAGTTTTTCACTGTACCTTGTTGCTGGTGACATTAATAAACCTAAAATTTAAACCTAAACTTCAAGTGTGAACTTCAGAAGAATGGGAATCGCGCTACGGCAGAGGCAGCTGATGTTTTATTTCAGTATAATGGCAAACCTGTTCCTTCATGAGTCATCCTGCTGGTCTCCTTGTCATCAGATAGGTCAGACTGCTGTAATTCATACTAACATGTTGATAGATACAACTTCCCACATTTGAACAATAGCCTCTTAAAAAACATCCTCCAAGGAAATACCTTATGGGGACAAGCACAAAGACACCAAGCTTTACATGTATCATCTTTATTCAGCAATTTGTCATCTTTAGACTTTACTTTGGACTTTAGAGATACAGTGCGGAAACAGGCCCTTTGGCCCACCAAGTCCGCACTGACCATTGATCACCCCATACACTAACACTATCCTACACACTAGGGACAATTTACAGAAGCCAATTAACCTACAACCCTGTATGTCTTTGGAGTGTGGAAGGAAACTGGAGCACCCTGAGAAAACCCACGCGGTCACAGGGAGAACGTACAAACTCCTTTCAGACAGCACCCATAGTCAGGATCAAACCCGGGTCTGTGGCATTGTAAGGCCGGAACTTTACCGCTGTGCCACTGTGCTGATCATCTGATTCTGAAAGTAGCACTTTGAAATAAATATATATTTTTTAATTTTGTTGACGAGGACAAGAGATGGGAGGCAATTAGATGATGAAAGGATGGTATTGCAGGACTATTGGAGTGTTGATGCGAATAGTTGAGGAGACCATCCCTTGGATCCGTAGCTTTCTGGGAGCTCCAGCAACTAAGAGAATCAATGTTTGCTGATGCACTTCCTTTTACTTCCCTTTCTCATCGTTACTCCCTGCTACTCTGGAGTTAGACTTTATGCAGCACACGTCCACAAAAGGAAACAGAGACAAGGGTACAGTGCAAGATTCCTCCTGATCAGTCCAGGCAGCAGAAATATTACTGAAATTCACCCATCCTGACATGCCCTTGGGAATACTTACAAATGCAGTTTATAGAAATGAATGAAATAAAATCACTTGAATACACTTCTAAATGGTATCTGAGATAGGAGGAGGCCATCACAGTTAATGTTTTGAATACAAGCTTTCTATTACCATGGGGCTTAAACCATAAAGGGACAGCTGTTGCAAAACAACCAATTCACATTCAAAAGCAAACATTTCAGAATGAATCAAATATTCAAATATATACCTAACAACCTTGTGATTTTTTTTTCTCTTCAGCTCAATAAAAAACAATTGTGACCTGCATCTACCATATTCAGATGTAGATAGTCAACAATTTACCTTTTCAATTAGCTAATCATGCATAATCATACCATCTGCCAATTAATCAAATCTGAATCGGAAATGAGCTGAAGAGCGACACTCGTAATATTGGCGGCTGCTTCTTGTCCTTCTATTCGCTGAATTGGACAATTTCACAATGTGGAACAACTGCTTCACAGCAAGAATGATCACTTTTGTTCAGTGAATTACCATTTCCTGGTGAGAATGATGACTGCTTTGCCAGCAAGAGCAATATTTTCACCGTGAGAATGAGGGTTTCTTTCCATTAACACAGGAGACAAACTTCCTCTCAATAGCTGGTATTTGTTTCAATTAAAATTTGCAATTTTGTTGTCCAAAGCAATTCCACATAATTACATTATTATCAATGTGTAAATGGCATCTGCTGTTAAATACATCAATTTTCCTTTCATAGGTTATCACTCGTATTTATATTTTAATGATTATGTTTGTAATGCTTTTGTCAAATACAGTCATGGATTCTCCGTCAGTGCTTTACGTCCCTTACCCTCTTCTGCTTTAAGAGCTTGCAGGTAATCTTCAAGGGGCTAGATTCTAAACCCAGCCAGATTCTATTATTATAAGTAAAGTTATTACAATTCCAGCCACAAGGAACTGCAGATGCTGGAATCTTGTGTTGAACAAAGTGCTGGAGTAACTCAGCAAGTCAGGCAGCATCTCAGAAGGACATGGATAGATGACGTTTCAATGCGCCTATCCATTTGTCCCACCTCCACCTATTTTTCCACCCCCAACCTCTTTTTCTACCCCACTCCATCAGTCAGAAGAAGGGTCACGACCAAATATATTGTCTACACATGTTCTCCAGAGATGCTACCTGACCCACCGAGTTACTTCAGCACTTTGTGTTTTATTACATTTCCATTTGAATGAATGAACGATACTTTATTATCGCGTGTGACATGCTGGACACAGTCAGTTTTTTTTTGTTTTGCAGACACTGGTTTGCAAAGAGTCGCCACATATCGGGCGCTGACGAAGTTACAAAGTATTCCAGTTTGGGGAGTATCCACAATATGATGTAAAATTTGTGAGAAATCTTGCAACATGCATATGTTGCTTGTCTGCAGCTCGGTGATAGGAGAAAGTGGAATCTGTTCACTCACTATGTAAGGAGACTTCCCTAAAACAACAAGGATAGCAAACTGAGAGGACTTGCAAATCGCTCCACTTCGACACCAGATGTACTATTGGCAAAACAGTGCATTAATTTGTTCACATTGATGACCATTGGCAAAGCAATCCTAGCAATTTGGGGCAATTTCCAATGCTGCTAGCTTAATAAGTAAATAAACAATGTGCCACATGCAAGCACAGATGTCTCTCATGTTGTTTCCTATTGAGATTCAGGAAGGAACACGCTGGACAGATTTACCCTCCCACTCAAAGTCCCGTTCAACCTCTTCTGCTCTGTGTGCCTTTGCCTATTTTCCCAATCATATTGAAATGCAATGGGAATCCCCCAACAACACACGTGTGCACGTGAGAACAACTGATTGCACAGAAGCCTATTGCTGAAATTAATTTTTTTTAAATGCATCTTTCAGCAGCTGCCGCACAACTCCCTATAGGCTTTACAACTTGAAACAAATATAGAATGTACTGAACTTTTGTGGAGACTTTGAAATAACCCGCAGCAATGAATCGGTAGTAATGGGCTACGTTCTCCCTGACCCAGCCCCTGGCTTGCATTTGCTTCCCTGAGGTAGCACATGGGTTTGCAAACCTTTCGTGCCCATAATACTCTACTGCTGTAGCTGTAAGCCAGTGTTGATTAGGCCTCAGGCAGTACCCTCTGAGGTCATTAATTTGAATTGTCAGCCTTCTGACAGTCAGTGGAGTTACTAAACTCTAAAACAATAATGCAAATATCATAACTAGAGTGCTCGGCACATTTCTAACTGATGGTAATTATGCAGATACTAAAGACGTTATGCATTTAGCAGTAGAGTGTAACTCACGAGTGGCACATGCACAACATTTAGGAGCATTAAGGGCGTTCATGTTATTCACAAAATGTACACAAATGAAGTCAACATCTCATCACAACAGTGTAGAAAAACATAATGGAGAATCATTGTCCAAAATATTGGCTTCCTCCACTGTTCCTCGAACAAAGCCAGAGGAATATAAAATGTAATGGGTACAAACCTCCTTTGCATTTTGCCAAGTGCCTCACACAATGCATTTAAATATCAGTTTCACATTTCAAGATTTTAATATGAAACATTTCAGATTGGATTATGATTATGTAAAATGCACAAGGAAAACACTGCAGATGCCGGAAATCTAAATTAAAAACAGAAATGTTGGGAAACTGCTGAATTTCCAGAACATATCCTATTGTATTTAAGTTTAAAGTAAAATGATTTCATGTCATTACGTATTGCCTTTGCAGCTGGTTATTAAAGCCAAAAAATTCAGTTGCTTGAATGTCGCAGTTTATAGATTTGTTCTAAGTTTTAAATAATAACTAAGCCAAGTGGGACCCGTTGGGCCCTGTCCCCTCAACTTGCGGTCGTGGGGAGTGGGGCCTGCAGCGTCTCACACACACCCTAACCACCGCACACACACACACACAGGGGGCAAAGGGGAGATGAGAGGGGGGAGGGGAGGTCAGTGGGTAACGGGGGAGAGGTAGAGACAGCACCTACCCAGGTCATGGATCCGGTCCTCCCCACCAGACGCCGGGCCCGAGCTAGGCAGCGGCACGCATGGACAAGAGCGAGGCCCAGAGCGATCTGAGGATGGTGAAAAGCAGTGGGGGGGGGGGGGGGGGGGGGGTGAGGGGGGCGATCGCGGCTTCCGCAAGAGGAAGCGCACCATCCAGCGTGACAGAGCCGGGCCGGGGGGGGGGGGGGGGGGGGGGGGGGGGGG